>NW_009924030.1:45100-62868 GCF_000696875.1 Nestor notabilis | reverse complement strand
ATGTCTGTCGGTCTGCCTGCTGATGTTGGTAAGCACACGTTCCACTTGTCTCTGAAGAGGGAGAAATAGCCTTGATTGAGACCAGCCAATGGAACTGAAGGGAGTGTGCTTGTAAAGCACATAGTTGCCACAGATAACATGAACTACGGACCAAGTTAATTGAAGGCCAACCTTCATTAAATTGGTGATTACATAGTTGAGTGGTGCATGTCATCTAGAGTATTTTTCAGGAAAAATATTTGAGGAGAATTTGGAATATCACAAAAGGAGAGAAAGGGATGTGATATAGGTCACTGTGTAATGCTGGCTGAAATAAAGATGAGCCTGTGAGAAGCTTAAGAGGTGTAAAAGCAAGAATAGGGAAAACAATAAGAATAGGAAAAAAGGAAGATCAAAGACAGTGGGGGATGAAGCTGTAAAGACCAACACCTTTGATACAGAAAAGTTTGTAGTAACTGAGCATGTCTTTTGCATTTATTTGCATTTCTCTAGTTCTAGAATTATATTCAGAACCTTCACACCAATGTTACTCCCACTTTTAGGGTTTGACAGGAAATCCGGGTGTTCAAGGCCCTGAAGGAAAACTTGGCCCCTTGGTAAGTGACACAAAAACTTAGTACTTTCAGTTAATGCCAGATTAATTCAAGGGTCCCAACTCACTGAAATTACTTTATGAACTTGAGTTTTCTTGATTTCTGAAGGTTCATCTTCTAACTGTTCACCTTAGATTCCTGGCTCCAAAATCAATGCAGATACTGTATGTTTAGTTTCGCCTTTGCAGCAGTATCTGTTGTTTAGCAGCTGCTGCAACATTTTTAAGCCATCTTGAACTCAGTATCTTTTCTAATTATCTCTTCAAGGAAACAGTAAAGTATCTGTACACAGTGGCTCTATTATAAAAATTGCATAACATTTGGTTAAATCCAGCAGGATGGCTAATGCTGTGTCTGCCTTACAGACCTGTTGATTGATAACTGTAGCACCAAATTAGGTTAATGTTATTTTTTTATATATACAAACATTTTCCAGGGGTAAATGGGTTCATAAGAAGACATATATTTAGAATTTAATGTGGAAAATGCTTTATCTCTGTAGGGTGCTCCTGGAGAAGATGGACGCCCAGGTCCTGCAGGTTCAATAGGAATCAGGGGTCAGCCAGGCAGCATGGGCCTTCCTGGGCCAAAGGGTAGTAGTGTGAGTATGGCATCTGGTACCCAAGATCTGTTTAACTTTATAAACATTTGCAGATATCTTAAAGGATGAAAATGGTATCTAAAACCAGTAATTTTTAATTCTGCAAATCAGGGTGATCCTGGAAAACCCGGAGAAGCAGGCAATGCAGGTGTCCCAGGACAGAGAGTGAGTGTGACTGCTATTTGCAATGATTACAAAACCCGATGCTTTTCTGTTTTATATGTTCACTATGTCAATTTTAATTCAGGGAGCCCCTGGTAAAGATGGAGAAGTTGGTCCTTCTGGTCTTGTTGGCCCACCAGTAAGTCAGCTTTTACCACTCTGCCTACCTGCCAGTCAGTCCATCCATTTATTACTCTTCTCCTGTTTTTATCTATCTTCATGCCAGTTGTTGATGCCAGTCAAAAAATCACAAGAACGTTTAAAGAAATCTTTTTTCCTAGAAAATGGGAAATTTTGTATTGAATAATATATTGGTAGTTTAATTTCTTTTACTGACCATTACAAAAGTTAGGGCAAGGAGCAAAATTTTCTCATAGTTCATATTCCTAGCTTCCTTAGTTTCAATGGAACTGAGCATTTCCCTGTCAGCACAGAACTTTTTGGTGAAAATCTTAATAAGATACATCTTATTACATCTTTTAGGTAGGGTATGTCTTGGCCTGGGGAAGTAAACATGTATAATGAACAAACACATAATTGAAAATATACATATTCAGAGAGAAGAAGAATTGTGGAGCCTGCCTGTATTCCTCTGCTGTATACTTACTACTTTCTTTTGTGTAGGGTCTAGCAGGAGAAAGAGGAGAACAAGGCCCTCCAGGTCCTACAGGGTTTCAGGTATGTGTATTCATGTTTTACAGAAAGATTAAAAAAATTATGTCAACTTAAATTGGAGAAATTCACATAAGTGATGTATTACAAAACACAGCGTCAGAACTAAGACAGCGATGTTAAGAATAATGAGCGTTACTTAGCTTTCACATCAGCTGTGCACTAAACTGAACTGGCAAAGGCTTTGAATACCAGCTCTGTATCCCTTGAGAGAACCTTTGTTGTTTTTCAGTTTTAATTTGGAGATTTTCCAAAGATGTTCCAAATATAGAGCAAAAGAATTGTTTTGATAATGAAATATTAATTAAGTCAATCTCTATTAATAGAGAACTTTATTTGTAGGGCTGATAAGCCTTTGTCCTACAAATTAACATTAAAGAAGGGCTGCCATCTCATTTAGAGCAGGGAGAACACTACGGTGCAGTATTCATGTAACTTTTCCTTGGGGATCTCTGACAGTATACTCTAGTATGGAGTATAATACCGCGTTGACATTCTTGGTGTCTTAGTTAAACCTGGATTTACATAATTTTCTATCTTCTTAATCATCATTTTGTTTACTTTTTTTACAGGGTTTGCCTGGGCCACCAGGTCCCCCAGGAGAGGGAGGAAAGCCAGGTGATCAGGTAATTTCTGTGTAATTTTACAAGAATTCACTTTTAAAGTAGTTTTACCTTTTTTTTTTCTCTTTGTAATTTAATTTCCCACTCTATTTCCAAACGGGTACTGATGTAGTCTGACAGCTGTCTGAGGACTGCTTTTGGATAAAATAATTGCTAGAATCTGACCAGTGTCTTGGACTGATTGGGACAATCTCCTCCTGTCTTGGACACATAATATTCAGAACTAGCCATCTACGTTCACAGTACTTTGGAAATTAAAATTTTTATCTCTAACTTGCATAAGTGTAAGGCATTATTCATAAATAATGCTTCCACTCTAATGGTGGGTTCTGTTCTGCTTAGGGTGTGCCTGGAGATCCTGGAGTGGTTGGTCCATTGGGCCCTAGGGTAAGTGTTTTCTTTCAGAGTTTAAACATTCGTAAGAGTTCTCTGAGGTTGAAAGTTGATACAGAATGTGGACTTCAACAGCTAAAGTGAGTATTTGACTTTTTCCCCACCAACAGAATGGTTGTAAACATGGATATATTTTAAGATGGTTTCTGTAAAACCTACCACCTTTAATGGTTTTTTAGCTCATGCAGTGGTGTTGAGTACTAGCTGCTGAATGATTTGGTTTACAGCTGTGAAATGACAGTTTTTAGTTTGCTGATCAACATGCTATTTCCCCTGCCTTTAACAATAAAAGCATAAAGTTTTTTTATTTGATCAGTTCTCCTAGACCTTGTTCACAGGCTCTTTGTTCAAATAAATAGCAGTGCAGCAGTTACAGTGTTTTCAGGATTTTGTCTACCAGAACTGTACCCTGATTTCCAAATAATTAATAATTTTCAATTTTGTAGGGAGAACGTGGCAATCCAGGAGAGAGGGGAGAACCAGGTGCATCAGGACTCCAGGGTGAAAAGGGTATGGCTGGAGGTCATGGTCCTGATGGTCCAAAGGTAAGCTGAATGGAGGTTTGTCTTGCTGCAGTGATGTAATGTATGATACTGCTCATGCACACAAACATAAAAGAGGGGCCTTTTAATTATAAAAGGGATAGCTCATATAAACAAGATCTCTTTCATGAAAAGGGCTCTAGGGGGACATAAAATCCATTTTTATACCAGTATAAAAATATTAATAAATTGCAAGATACTTAAATGTTGAGAAATCACAGTTTGTATTAATTTATATAGGTCTGAAGTTTAGAATGGCTTTTGTGCTTCTCAGTAAAACTGGGCAAATCCATTTCTGAACTGCCGAAAACCTTTTAGCAATGTTTTAAGAGCCATTTCAGTTTCCACAAAGACATTTGGCAGGGTTGAATGTTTAAAAGAAAATGCTGAAAACAGCATGCATTTCTTTCACCTGCAATCAATTTAATTGGGCTTAGGAAGGTCACCCCAAGTAGGGATTGTCTCTAGTAATGTGGGACGTGAGCTGTGAGAAGCAATGCATAAATACAGCAACTCCGCCCCGGCAACTTCCACCTGTAGCTACTTTGTGTAATAGAACCATGTGGCATCAAGGTAGAAGGATGTTTGAGTTTGTTTTTTTGCCTGTTCTCATGCACTGAATAAATACTAATGTCTTTGGAAGGACTACAGTATTACAACTGAACTTCCTGAGTAACACAATGGGAAAAGAAAAGTATTTGGACATGAATAAAGTCCAAATTTAAGAGAAAATAATTACTTAAAACCTTACCCCAGAGATTTCAACACAGACACAGTGTGTTCTGCAGCCTGGAGACAAAGATACTTCACAGATGAATAGACAGCAACTTGTTCTTTATTTGCTTCAGGGAAGCCCAGGCCCTAGTGGGACGCCTGGTGATCCAGGCCCACCAGGACTTCAAGGTATGCCTGGAGAAAGAGGGATCGCTGGAACACCTGGCCCCAAGGGTGACAGAGTGAGTGTTTATTTCTGTTGTCCTGAGACAAGTCACCTGTCTCTTAATACTGACATTATTCCAGGGTGTTCAGCATCTAGTGTCATAACTGAGACTTTTTCTGGGTATTTTCCATAGGGCGGCATAGGTGAGAAGGGTGCTGAAGGCACAGCTGGCAACGATGGGGCAAGAGTAAGTAAATCCATCACCCTTTTTAGACCTGTTCTTCACTCACCAGGTTGTTTATTGTGCTAGCGGTTTAACTCAACTCATGGAGTTAAACGCTACTCAGCCTGGTGATATCATGTGCACAGTGGTTTGGGATGTCTATGTCCCAAATCCCTTTTTTGTATCATCAGTAGTGGGAGTTAAGATGTCAAAGAAAAGGATTCCCTGAAGTAGCGTGTTGATTTGGGATTCAGCTAAGCTGACTATAGTAAAAATATGGAAAAAGGGATAGGCAGAATATATATAACCAAAAAGAAGCCCTTCCATCTCTGACTCTTGGACTAAGGCAGATTCCACCTTATTGCTTGGACTGAGTTCTCCATGGTCTGTCCTGAGTTTCACAGGTGAAAATTCCTGTAAATGTACTAAGCTCCGTATGGGCAGTAAGTCATTGAGTCTACTGGACAGCTTTGAATCTCCTATGCATAAATAACATGGCTAGTCTGCTCAAGTCATGTTACATTCACTCTTACATTCATTCTGCATAGACCAACTGTGCAATAATCCCAAAAGCACTGGGTTTGCTGTGTATGCGCTGACCATGTTTTCTTCCCAGAAGTTGAGTTACTTTTTACATGAATCTCATCTATCTGAGAATCTTGGGTTTTGCAGACCACTTGGTGTACTAGCTGCTAGGTATTTGCAGAACTGAGGTACATTCAGAAGATAAGGGTTCTGCCTGGACTAAATTTATTGTTAGAAGAGTAAAAGGTTTTTGGAGAAACCTTAGTATGCAGAAGTACTAACTTAAAACTGTCAGCTGTGAGCTGGAATAAGTTGTAGAAGTCAGATACTATCCAAAAATACACAACAGTTCCTAGTCATTGTAAGATGTGTTCTTAGCTTGCAGTGACTGGTGAGCAGGTAAAGTAATGGTGAGGTAAATGTACATCCCTGTTCTAAAGTCAGGTATTTGCAGATATCTCTGCTAACGACCACTAGACCATTAATGACATTACAGTATCTGTTGTTAATGCCTTCTTTTTCTGAATTTCTCTACAGTTTGAACTAAGTTCCAGTGCAGTTCTTTCATGAGAGGGGCAATTTTGTTCAAGGCAAACTTGGTGCAAGTTTTGGTACTCTGCTTCTAATTAAAGAGAACTGTAATTGGGATATCTAAATATTCAGGAAGGTAATATAGTTAGTGCCGTGGGATCATTATGTGGAGTTGATGGGTCTGGATGGAGAATTTGCAGCCTAACTGCCCCTGAAGAGACAAAGGACGCTTGAGGAGTTTGCAAGATAACAATGAATCTCCAGAAGTAGTGATGGACACTTTAACGTTAATTTAAACAGTTGAATACTAGCGTTAGAGAAGGAGCCTCTGTGCAGGTGGGGAAAAAGGACTTAATTTTCTCTTGAGAGAGCAAAATAATGCCAGTGGGTGTTTTTTTAATTGTTGGCTTTATGCATAAACACTACATAAAGGAAATGAAGTCAGTGAAAAAAGAGAATGGAGGAAAGTAGGTCCTTTGAGATGTGGGATTTTGGCCACTGGGAGAGGAAATTCAAGTATTTTTTAGATAAAGATGACCCAACACGTTTTCTGAGATAAAGGAGAAGAATTTAAAGGAATGAAAAAGCGTATGAAAATACTAACATATGAGAAGATTTAAACTAACTGTTTTGAAGCACAACTTCTCTAACTTCTTTTCATCTTAATTTTTCAAAAGGGTCTCCCTGGTCCAATAGGCCCAATGGGTCCAGCAGGTCCCACTGGTGAAAAGGTAAACAGATTTTTATTCAGTTCCCTACTGAAGTTTCTTAATATTACTTGGGAAATAATAACTTTTAATTTCATTTTAAGGGTGAACCAGGTCCTAGAGGTCTAGTTGGTCCTCCTGGCTCCCGCGGAAACCCTGTGAGTAAACTTGTTCAGGTTTTGCCTGACATAAATTGACAATATATAACACTTACCCAGACTTCAGCCATTTATCTCATTTGCTGATATATTTTCCTCTTTTTCTCCCCATTCCTTTGTAGACAAATTCTGTAGTGCCACTTGATGCTGTGCACTTGCAAAACAATTAGCAGATTTTGTTCCTTGGTCCTATACTTGTGTTAGGGCAAACTTTACAGAGGTTTACCCTCATTTACCTCACTCCTGAAAGCACACCACTTCTGAACGAGCATGCCCATACCAAATACTGCTGTAAACATACAAATATTTAGATGGACAAAGCACAGAGGTATACCTGAGTTCCTCTAGTTATGTTAACTTGTCATATTCTGTTTATTTGTGATTTTAAGGGTTGACTTTGATTAGGGAATTAGAGGCTCAGCCCTTCTATAGCCTTCATACTGCTTGGAATTGATTATGCCTCTGTCATAAATCAGAGCAATCTTATTTCCAGTATAAACTGGAACAGCTTCCACCCCTCTAAGGAGTGCTGGAGCTTGGCAGCCTTCAGCTCCTTCTTTTCCAAACAAATGTTGTGTGGAAAGCTCAGTTGAAGCAGCTCATAGCCCATTCTGATCTTGTAGAAGAATACATCTTTGAACTACTGTGGCTTTTTCCCAGTCTATCTGATTAGAATATGCATAATATGTGTGCTCTTTGGCTAATTGTGCTCTTTCTGGAAGTAGTTGTGAGCAGAATTTCACCTACCACAGTTTAAGTGCTTTTGCTCATGCCTTTCATCTCTAAATTTTGAATTTATAGTCTTGAACACAAGACAGATGTTAACATCACAGTTAGCATTGCTTATGATTAAAAGTTCATTAATTCTGATTAATAGAGCAAAAGTGTAAGCACATTTATGATAGTAAATAGTTAACATCCTTCCTTGTATATTTAACTGTGAATTATTCTGTCTATAGAAAGACGATTGTTAAATACAATTACTCTAATTTTTTTGGCCAGGGTTCCCGAGGAGAAAACGGCCCAACTGGAGCTGTTGGTTTTGCTGGTCCTCCGGTATGTGTTTTGTGACACTAATGAGTTTCCTTTAGTCATGCTTTGACATAGTTAGTTTCCTTCATTAGGAATAATGCTGCAGTGTTCTGGAACGTGAATCACATTTTTGTTGCAAAAAGAGCTGTTTCTTTTTCAAGTAAAGGGCCAATAAATACCCTAGACAGTTGAAAAGTGATTTTGTTGATAAAATTATGTAATTGTTCACCAGATTTCATATTTTCATGAATATGCTATATTGCTCCTTTGAGATTAAAATGAGGCAAGTTACAAAGTCACATCTACTGAAGGTAGCAAAGATTTGTGCTGTGAGTAGCAAAGGCCAGAATAAGTTGATGGACCAAATGGAAGGTTTATGAGTTTTCCACTGAATACCCTAAACTTTCCCACAGCCTAAATACTCTGTTTCAGACCTTTTAAAAAAGTCAGGCACCTGCTTCTTTTGGTGGGGAAAAAACAAGACTGGAAAAGACAAATACCTGTTTAGTCCCTTTTACTTTTAGGTATGTAATAGCTGCTGAGGAAAATAGAAAATGTAAAGAAAAATAAAATGTGAGCTAGATAAGAAAATATTTTAAATGGAAATACTGACTTCACAGACTGTTCAGAAAATCTCATCTGTGATCTTCTAAAGGCTGTGGTGAACTGTTACAGTTCTCTTGAACTGAACTGTTAAGCAAATGCTGTGTTTTCTGGGCTCTTTTTCTCCTATTATCCTTTGCCTTCTAGAAATTCCCTACAAAATTACTTTGTTAGGCTGGAAAGATTTGCTATTTTCTGACCTGATGTCTCTCTTAAATATTATTTCTCTCCTAAATATTACTTCTTATAGGGCCCTGATGGTCAGCCAGGTGTGAAAGGTGAACCTGGAGAACCTGGACAGAAAGGAGATGCTGGATCTCCGGGACCCCAGGGTCTTGCTGGGTCTCCTGGTCCACCAGTAAGTGCAAGTAATGTATTTGGAGAACCAGTGGCAGAGGCTGATCTTGCATATTTAAAATGTCCTGGGTGTTCACTATCACCCTCTCATTCTTCTTTCCTCTTAGGGTCCTCCAGGTGTTCCTGGTCTGAAAGGTGGTAGAGGAACTCAGGGTCCACCTGTAAGTAAATTTTAGTATTTTTTGTGACCTGACTGCAGATAATCTAATGAAAAATGAAATTTTATGCAGTGTGTCTGTCATTCCTCGTCTCTGCTTGGTTTTCAGTCTGTAATTATTTATATAACTTGTAATATGCAATATTATACATTTATTATGTGTCATATATTATACAGTATTTAATACATATAATAACATATTAGGTATAGTAATGCATACTATATTATATATTACATATTAACTTGGTTAATTATAATATATAGTTATTATTTGCTTACTGATTTAACTGAGAACATCTGAGGTGTATCCGAGTGCTGTATTTCTGGCAAAAAAGTTGGCATTAAAATGTTTGTTTTTAGGGTGCTACTGGATTCCCAGGATCTGCTGGAAGAGTTGGGCCTCCAGGGCCTACTGTAAGTCAAGTTTCATATTCCTAATATGTGTGTTTTATAAATTACTTGTTGAAAACTTTAAGACTGAATAAAGCAGGAAAGGTGAAGAAGTGTTTTATGGGCTGATGCTATAGAGAACAGCTTGTCAGCACTGACTTCTGTGACTGCATGCTCACATCTGACTGTATTAGATAAACTCATCAGTCTTGGGCTTGATCCAGTGTCAGCGTGTCCAAATTAGTGCAAGATTTTACACTGGGTTAAGTAGGCTTCGAGTTGTGCAAGCTGCTCTAATGACTTAATTGCTTACAGGAACAAAACAAGAACTTATATTGTCTTGTACTTTTTACTTTTTTGTCCCTTCACTGGTGACTGAAGTTAGGAGAATTTTTGGGAAAGGAAGGGGCCCCTGCCAGGCTATTTCATTGGTGGATCACAAGATCCATTAAAATAAATAATACTATAAAAAACCCCACCAAACCCACAAAATCTCTTATATCTAAACATTTTCAGAAACACACACACACAAAAATTATCTGTCAATCAACAAGCGAGGATTCAACTCCACACAGAGAACTGTCACTCTCTTTGTATGCCTTTTAATGTTTCGATTGCATTCATTGTGAGTTTATCAAAAGGTGACATTTATGGAAAGCATAATATATGTGACGTTTTTTAAGAGTATTTGAAAAATTAACAAAGGTCCGTTTAAAACACTAATTTATACTACATGAACTAAAAGTTTGAGTGTGGTCTTTAGCTCAGTGATACTGGGAAGAAGGGGAAAAGGTGAGTTTTTAGCAGTAGTTGTACACCTGAGGTTAAAAAAAAGTGTAAGGAAGGAGTTTGGAATTGCAAGTTGGAGGGGAGCTTGGACATGATCTGATGTTTGTTTCATCTTGTTTATGAACTAATAATAGCTTTTAGCTCAGTCACACTTTGGGCCTTACTTCAGCATGTGCGTATTTATAGTTAATCGAAGTACAGTCCTTAAAATTTTATTGTCCTCATCAGAAAAGGGTCCAATGTAATGAGGTATTTTAATCTTCCTAGGGAGCTCCAGGGCCCGCTGGTCCTATTGGTGAGCCAGGAAAAGAAGGTCCCCCAGGTCTTCGTGGTGATCCTGGTTCTCATGGCCGTGTGGGAGATCGAGGGCCAGCTGGGCCTCCTGGTGGTCCTGGAGACAAGGGTGATTCAGGGGAAGATGGGCAGCCGGTATGTCCTGGTTGATGTTACTGACTCTCCCTTGGCCAACTCTAGACTTGGTCTCGTTGATACTTACCCTTGTTGCTACTGAAATGTTTTATCCTGTGTGGTTTTCAGGGCCCGGATGGACCCCCTGGTCCAGCAGGAACTACTGGTCAAAGAGGTATTGTTGGTATGCCAGGACAACGAGGGGAAAGAGGCATGCCAGGGCTACCAGGTCCTGCAGTAAGTAACAACCAAGTCAATATGCCACTAGCTGGGGCATTCTCATAATATTTGTGGGATTCAGAACATAGTGCCCCATAGCTCGAGGAGAAAATTGGAAAACTCCAATTGTAGGAGAAAATATAGAAAGAATAGTAAGTGGTTAAATCCCAGGCAGGTGCATGAGGTGGAAGATTTTGTTTCTGCCATAAGGGAAGGTCTCAGTCTGAATCAAGAGTAAGTGGATAATGGCATTAAGACTGCTAGCCAGAATGTTCCTATTTGACTAAAACTAAAAACTTGGGGGGAAAAAAGAAATAAATCCCAAACTCATCATTTAGATACCCAAAGGTCATTGAATGTAAATACTCTGTAACTGCTGTTCCATACGTTGTGAATTATGGACTTCAAAATTGCCATTTGTGCTTTGCTTTAAGGTAGGATTTATAGATATTTATTGGATAGCCTAATGATCCAGGAGATCAAGTCATTAAATAGTCTATTACTAAAAGGGATGGTATGCAGGATCTGCTGTTACCACTGGATCCATAAAATCAATTCATAGGTAAAGTTGGCCAGAAATTATTCCAGACTAATAAGATTTGTTGGTATTGAGATGGAAAAAAAAAAAAACCAAACCCAACCCCAAAAAAACCCAACAACAATAAAAAAAAACATGTTACTTACTTCAAACTACATTGTATTTTTCCAGGCGAAATATATTACCTGTTGCAGATAATGCCATCAGACATAGATACATCAGCAAGGATTTTTTGTGCTTTCTTTGTTTTGCAATTAGAATTTTGATATATTTCTCACCTTTTTCAGGGGACACCAGGAAAACAAGGTCCCACAGGGCCACCTGGTGATAAAGGTCCCCCAGGACCTATTGGCCAGTCAGGTGCCACTGGACCTGTAGGTGAAGCTGGTCCAGAGGTAAGTATTAAAACCTCATAATATGTAAAAAAAAACCCGACCCCAAACAAACCCTAAACAAAAAAAAACAGTCCAGTGATTATTCTCCTTGACTTGAAGTCAGGGGTGGAGAACTTTCTAGTTCTTATGGCAATTCAGGATGACAGAGTTGATCAATACTCTCTATTTTTATTCCATAACTCTAGGGACCTGCTGGCAATGATGGTACTCCTGGACGAGATGGAGCTGTTGGAGAACGTGTAAGAATACATTGTCTTCTTCAGTCACTTCTGGAAATCTCCATTTTATTACTGACTTATTGTAGATTTTCTGTCAGTTCAGTTAACTTGAATGGGGAAGTTGTTCTGAAATTATATCACAGCTTTGAATAAGTAATGCCTCACAAAGCTGAGGAAACCTGGCCAAGAACACCCACTTCCACAAACTCAGACTTGAGTTCTTACAGAATTAGTATCTTTGTGGATTCTAATTACTAGCAAATAAATTAGTAATGCTAGAGTCCTGTTGCTTTGGTCTAGTATAGTCTAATCCTCTTTAATGTTGAAATTATGTTTTGCAGGGTGATCGTGGTGAACCTGGCCCTGCAGGCTTACCAGGTTCCCCTGGGGGCCCAGGAACTCCAGGTCCTGTTGGCCCTCCAGGAGATGCAGGTCAAAGAGGTGAAACTGTAAGTGAGACTTTTTTTTTTACTACTTTTTAACTTAAAACCCCAAACCAACGAAAACTATTGTGTATGCTTTTGTGCATTGCTTCACGTATCTTCTGTATCCAATCTTCGTAGGGTTCTCGAGGTCCAATGGGTCCCCCAGGTCGTGCAGGAAAAAGGGGTTTGCCTGTAAGTATTCCATGGTCACTGTGGTTTTGTCTGAGTTACATTTTAAAGGCAAGTGCCTGAGAAATTGAGCCCAAATGAGAATACTAAACAGGGCTTCAACTTTTAGTGAGGGCTTCAACTTCTAGTGTTCTGATTGCAAGTGGATGCAGGTAGTTTTCTGAGCTGCAAAGCTGTACAAATTTATTTGGATACGCTTGTGTTTCTAGACTTTCTATAGCAACACTGCAAAGAAATAATGAATGCTTTGGAAGCCTATTTATTTGGAGTGTGTTGCTGTCCAGATGATGGTAGGAACTCAGCAAATTGCTGGAGTCTGTGTTTGACAATTCGAATAAGGGGTAAGGAAACAAATGCTGAACAAAAAGGCACATTTTTAGACAAAAATGGCAGAAATATAACAAAATCACCTGTTCCCATGAAACTGCCTTAATTCAACTCATGACATTGACTTCAGTCCAAATGGAAAAACAAACAAAACCCATCTTTTGGCATTACATAACTCTTTTACAATCCAAGCTTGGAACAAAAAATGAATTGCAATCTTGGGAAATTCAGAATGTTGTCCTGTCCTTAAGCAGATGTCATATGAGAGACAGGAAAGGTTTATTGAGTAGTTAGTGATAATGATGCCATTGATAAACTATTTGGAATCTGGCATTGAGAAATTTAGCATGCAATTTGGGCTGAGAAATACAGAATTGAAAGCAGAAGCCATATTTTCCAGTGATTCTTGAATTAGTATGAAAAGTTTGAAACTATTAAAAATAGAAAGAATGAAATTGTGATGGTAATAGAACCAAGCTATTTGTACTGGGGAGCTTGAACATTATTGTCTGTAGTTAGGGAATGTAACTTCACTGTACTTTAATCATAGTGAAGGTGAAAGGAGCTGCAGAAGCAAAGATGCAACATGGAGGATTTCATACTGAAAATACGTTTTACCATTATGAGTCTGTGAGAGATCCACAATATTTCAATCTCATCTACAAAAATCATTTGCCATATCCAGTAAGGCAAAGAAATTTCTCAATCTTAAAAATTTTAGGTAAATTATTTAGTATCTTTATTGCAAGCTTTTTGTGACTGTATTATGAAGCTAAATAGACTAAATTTACCACAACTAAGCTATAATTAAGCACATCATTTTCTGTAATTATTTACTTATTCTTTGGTAAAAAAATAAGGATCTTGGAGCTGCCCCAGCATGACCTTCTTTCTAGTTTTAGAAGGGGGTCTGAATGCAGTGTCTAAAAGTGAGTGAGGGGTTTTTGAGGCTGGGGATTTTTTTCCAGTTCAGAATTTTACATTTCAACACTGATTTTCACAGGGTCCCCAAGGACCTCGTGGTGACAAAGGTGACAATGGAGATCGAGGTGACAGGGGCCAGAAAGGACACCGGGGCTTCACTGGGCTTCAGGGTCTTCCAGGTCCTCCTGTAAGTTGTTCTGTTGATTCTATGATACTATAATTTTACTTCCTTGATAGTTAAATAATGTATCAGGAACACAGTTATTTAAAATGGAAAAAAAGGCAAACATCAGGGTTTTTTTCCCCAAAAGAGGTGTTTGTGAGTTGCCTGTCTGTACTTGTTAATATTTTTAATGTAATTTTGCAATACTGTTGTATGATGAAGTAAACCTGTGCTTTGCAAATTGTTATCCTACTCTTGTTCCATTTGTGCCAGTCACAAAGTTGATAACAAAGTTTTGTTGATAACAAACTTTGTCAGCACAAGTTGATGACAAAAGTTGATAGTTTCAGATAAGCACTTTAGTGTGAAATGCTTTTTGCCAGTGTTTGAACTCTTTACAGTCAAGGAATCAAATGCAAAATCCTAGGATTACTGTGATAGTATCTCACTGATATTTTCAAAAACTTCATGATTTCAGTGGCAATTGAATGGAAGTACCGTGGAAAACTTATTTTTTTTTCCACTTGTTCACTGATTCTGTGCAAGAGCTGGAAGTTTAAACATGCAGGAAAAGAGTCAACAAGAAAATCCCACATCCAAAGCATCTTTCCACTTCATAGTAGTGCTGTCAGTTATTCTTTTGTAAGCCAGTCTGATTCTAAATTTGATGAAAGCAAGGCCTTTCTGCAGAAACAACTTTAGATACAGCCAAGCACCAGAAAATTCTATTAATCTAAACTGATTAGTTGTTACTCTGTGACAAAAGAGAACAACAGACTGAAAATTAATCATAAGAGGGAAAGGTACTACTGACTGCTTATGTGTATTATAATCCTATTCCTACAGAATTGTGTATATCACACAGTAAGTCTTTAAAGGAATATGCTTTAAATGCCAGAGTGATATGGTAATTTCTTCTTTTTAGGGTCCTATTGGTGAACAGGGCAGTCCTGGTATTCCAGGCCCATTTGGTCCTCGGGTGAGTGTTATGTTTAAGGTTTTTCGTGCTTGTTTTTGTCTACAGTCAGATTTCTGTTTCTGCTTCACTTTTATTTCACTGTTTTTTATCGACTTCAGTATCATGTAGTGATTACTATCTTTTGCTGACAGTCATTACGTCATTTAATGTAGTAGTTTTGACATAAGTATAGTTTATAGCTAGAAAAAAAGTCAGTTCAGAATAACTACAGGGCTAGTCTCTTTTTACAGACACTTTTGCTGAAGCTGATGCAAAGCCATTTATGTGGCAGCTCTGCTAATTGCTACTCTTGCCTTTCATACCCCCACTTACATCATTCACCCAAAATAAAAGGAGAACTATGACTTCCCTTAGTTTTCCCAAGTGACGGTCTATCTCTTAGTCCATATACATGTGGGTGTACAGCAGCTACTCCAGTATGTGTAACACCTGGAACTTGAACCCACTTAACTTAAAATATACAGCTGATCCAAGGTATGTTTGCTGAGGTGTATCACTTCAGAATACCAGCACTGAAACTGCCTTCTTACTTCTAGAGAAGAAGTAAAAAGGTGATTTCTAAAAGTTCTGTAATAGACACAAATAATAGTATTGCTTCCTGAAAAGATATTGCAAACTGCTTTTTTTGTTATTAAATGCTAAAATACATTTCTTCTGTCTCTTCTGCTTTCTAGGGTCCTCCAGGTCCAGTTGGTCCTTCTGGAAAAGATGGAAGTCCTGGTCCACTTGGACCAGTTGGGCCTCCTGGTGTTAGAGGGAGTGTGGGAGAAGCTGGACCTGAGGTAAGTTGATGGGAATATGAGGGAAAAGATTACCTTTAAATAATGAGATTTTTTTACAGTCCATTGCATCACTTTCTCAAACATTCGTGAGCTCAAGACAAATGGTAAGATTTGATACAGTTCCTCCAACAAATACCCAGAGTAACTGTGCATTGGAAGGGCTTGTTTCTTACTCATTTTTGTCTTGCAGACCTGTGAGAGTCCCAGTCTCATCTGCCTATGCTCTCCTTAGGCCAGTCTGGGGCTACTTCTGCAGTTAGCTCACTGGATCCTGCTGGATCTGCAGTTGAGCATGGCTGTTTGGCAAGTTGGGTCCTAAAACCTCAGGCTGAAGCATGGGTCAGTTGATGTATCTGGAATCTGGAGTAGTTCAAAGCCAGTAGTCCCACAAAGGTGGCACTGAATTAGAACAGCCATGTGACTGATGGCCAGCAGCATACTCCATCATGCACTTAAGAAATCCTTCAGTCCAAACAGCCCAAACTAACTCTCAGATCAGCTGACCTTCTGGCTGATCTGAGGTTTACAGCTGTCAACCATGAGAGTTAAAAATAGTTTGGCTGTTTTGGAAAAAGTCCTAAATCTTTGCTAAATACCTCAGGCATATTCCACATTTACCAATTCACAACACCCTAAGCCATAAAACATAAATTAGGCTATGCCAAGGAAGATAAATCAGAAAATTAGAGAGATTTGAGAAAAGGGTGATCTGGATGATCACATGAAGAATTAAGACTGGTATTGCTTGTCTTGGGGAAAAAGTGGAAAAGGTAGACTAAAATAATGAGAAAGAGAAGGCAGTTTCTGCTGCTGTTCTGTCTCATAAGAAATAACTTTTCCTGTGTTTATCATGCACTTATAGTCACCCTTTTTCATTTCAATTTTTGCCAATCGTCAGGATCTCCACTTCTGCCAAGGCACCAAGACTTGAATGGAAAGTCTGTGGCAGACCGCAAGATTATGTGTATCTAGATACTTCATCTGCGTAGTGGGACAGTACAAGAAATAGCATGTACCAGTATTTTTAGTTTTGCTTTCCATGATGGATTGCATGCAACCATAAACTGGAACCAAAAAGCAAGAAATAGGAGTTTAAGATCTCATTTGTCACACTCAGAGTGTGTAAGCTTGGGTGTGTGCTCTGTGGTAAGCATTTGGAGCAGTAGTTGTGAATTCTGAAGTAATTACTCTCAAAGGAAATGCCACATTCTGATACACTGTCTGAAGCACCAGAGCATCAAATTTCAAATGGAGGTATGTTACAGACTTTCTGCTGCCAAAGAAGAGCTGGCAGAACCTACAGGTGGAGATAATGTTTATTAACAGGTATCCTCTGTGTCAAGACTCAGTTACCTACCCAAGTGTCACAATTCAGGTTGACAGAAGGACCTCACAACCCATCATTTGGGAAAATCTACTTAGTCAGGAAAACACCTGCTCTGGCAAGTTAGGATGATGTAGATTCTATCTATCTCTCACATCCGTAGCCAGAAATCTCAGCACTGTGCAGGATGAATGTAAAGATGTTTCTAGTGCCAAATTTTCTACCCAAGCTTTACTAATTGAAAATGTGCCTGAGGTGACTCAGGGGAAACAAGAATTTTCAATTGCTCTAAAAATCACTTACTTCTACTTTAAGAAGTAAAGTTATTAGGTAGGGACTTGAACAAGGAAGGACAGATGGCTTCAAAAAAATGGAACAAGGCCATTCCTTGGTGACTTATTCTAGCTGTTAAGTCTGAAATGCAGAGTGAGATGAAGTTGAGCAAGGTATTAAGAAGGGCATGAAGCAGAGAAAATACCTCACATGTGGTTCTAATCTCTTACCTCTATTCCTGGAAATGGGAATTGTTTCTCTGTATCTGAATATTCCTTGTGCATTAGGGTGATTGGTCCTGAAGTTTTGCTTTTTTAGTGGCTGTCTTCACTATCATTTTGTGTAGTATTTACTCTGCTGTTGCCTCTATTACCCCCCTTTTTTTTTAACCTTAGGGTCCACCAGGTGAACCTGGCCCTCCTGGTCCTCCAGGACCTCCAGGCCACCTCACTGCTGCCATTGGTGACATTATGGGACACTATGATGATGCCATGGCAGATCCGCTACCAGAGTTTACTGAAGATGAAGCAGCCCCAGATGACCATAACAAAACAGACCCAGGAGTCCATGCCACACTGAAGTCACTGAGCAGCCAGATTGAGACTATGCGCAGCCCGGATGGTTCAAAGAAGCACCCAGCACGGACTTGTGATGACCTGAAGCTGT
>NW_009924030.1:0-45069 GCF_000696875.1 Nestor notabilis | reverse complement strand
AAGAGCGGTGTGTATAAATGATGCTGTCTTGTTTCCAGTATATACTTGTTCATTGGAAAAAAATTGTGTAACACACATTTTTGATGGCCTAAATCAACATTCACACTAGGAGCTTGAAAATGCCTCACAAAAAATGTATTCCTTCTTGCCAGTGAAGTATATATGCGGATGTATCCCATGTCTATTTATTCAGGTTTTTTATTCAGATGTATTTTAAAATCTGAAATATTTTAGACTTCCATGAAATGTTACTTCTGAAAGGGTTATCACCATGGAATGCTGCTTATACTGTGACAGAGATAGATTGGTACACTGGTTGTGAATACTTGCTTAATTGCTATTAGCTCAAAATGTTACCTGGCTGACAGCCTGTGAAGGCTTTCTGTCCAGAATTCTCTGCTGCTGCTGCTCCATACTGGCAGTTCATAGGTGCTCATGTGCTAACATTAGGAGTTTTCCTATTTTATATGGATTATATGCAGATAAATCAGACAAAAGTAGGGAGAATTTGTGGCAGGCCTTACCAGCTTTTTGCCCCATTTTCTGAAACTTTTTTGTGTTCTTTGTAGGTGAATACTGGATTGATCCTAACCAAGGATGTGTTGAAGATGCTATAAAAGTATACTGCAACATGGAAACTGGAGAGACCTGTATTTCTGCAAACCCATCTACTATACCACGTAAAACATGGTGGGCCAGCAGGTCATCTGACTTAAAGCCCATTTGGTATGGCCTTGATATGAACAGGGGATCACAGGTAACTAAATATATGTAACTTCTATGAAACTTGTTTCTTTCTGGTTTTGAACCTCATCTACTATTCTGAGCAGATTCTGCTACATTCAGAACATTATAACTATTAATTGACTGGCTTATATTCAATTGGTTATTATTATCATACAGGAAGTAGAGGAAAAGCTGGGAAAAGCAATGCAAGTGCATCTAATGCAGGGTTGGCTACAAGTAGACCACTGCTGGAAGAGATTTATTTCTCCTGATCCCAAAAATACTGACATTTCTAGCAATCTATTGTAGTAACTCGCTATCCTTGCCCTTAAAAAAAATAAAGGTACTTTTACCCTAATACAAGATTTAAGCCACTGCCATTTTAATTGAACTCTACTCTCTTTCAGAAAACTCTTCACTCCTACAGAAAATACAAAACTTACTTTAGAAATTAATTTTTAAAGAACGTATGAGTATTACCACATGTGTCAGGATGCTCCATGCTGAATGCATCAGTCTCCAGGCAGACAAAAATTCCGCTCAGTTTTCTGTTGCATTTTCCCTCTGTGGCAACTTCTCAAAGTCAGCTTTATGATCCTGCCAAATAACAGAAGTTTATGATATGCAAAATACATAATTAAATAACCAGCTTTTGTTATTTTTATTCCTGGTTCATCCTATCAAACTCACAGAAAATATTCTCAATTGTTATTTCATAGGGAGTAATTAAATAGGTTTAAAATTAGTGTTTGGAGAGTAAAAAATAATCTTACCAATTGGGTTCCTGAGAACAGTTCAGAGCTTGAACAAATGAGAACATGTGATATTGAGAACAGATGTGGTATGGATTGCTTTCTTGAGATGCTTTCACTTATTACTAAATTCAGGAGAATTTGCCATGACTGAAGATGTCACAGCTGATGTTCAGCTGCCTGCAGAGCTAAACATAAGGTTTTTGTAAGTCAGATCCTCTTTGGAGGAAGAAATTATCTTGAGGAACACTATAAAGGAATATTTAATTTTTGAAAACGCTGTCAGGTTTTACAACTAATAGTAGTAGTTGTGTAATAGTCAGATGCTCTCCTTATGGAATCTAAATAATAAGTATGTCTGAGACTACTAAGCAGAGATAAACATCTCGTATAAAACGACAGCATCAGTGCGTAAGATTGTCTCTTCACCAGTTTCAGTAAAGTGTATACATTGTTAGTAATTCTTGACTGTTGTGTTTTATGTTGCAATGCTTCATAAAGCATGAATAAAATGAGACCAGCACAGGGACAAAAAACACAAACCTCATGAATTTTAGAATTTTCGTTATTAGTAGAAAAATTGCTTCTGTTTTTTTATAGAAACATTGGCTCTTTGTAAAACATTTGTCAAATTTCTGTGCAGGTTAGTTAGTTGATAAAGCCCATATGCCAATGTATGGTTATTTTTATATGGTCAAACTTTGGCTGTTTGTGATGCTCGTAAATACATTACAAAGCCTATAGAAAACAGGTTGCCAAAGTTGCAGTATAGCAGGTGTGCTGTAAAAGGGTTTTCTGTGCTTGACGTTTCTTACCTACTTTGAGGTTGTTCTAATGCACCATTTCATATGTAAGTTTTAACTCCTACTGAATCCCTTTTTGAAATAAGGCAGAATTCATTCCAAAACTTGACATGTTTGTGGAGGCCCAGCTGCTTTTGAGTTGTTCAGCTGCAGAGTTTTATGGTCAAATTCTCCAAAAAGACCCCTGTTACAGAATGTCTACATTTCTTCGTCCTCAACTGGCAGCATATTACAACAGAAACCATGTAATGGGGCTTCTGCTAGTCATGTCTGGGAAGGGTTACGGTAATGATAGATGTTTCTAAAATTAATGAACTCTTAATTCATTTTTATGTAATATATGTTGATCTATTTCTTTATCTTCACAGTTTGTGTATGGGGATACAGCTGTTACTCAGATGACATTCCTGCGCCTCCTATCAAAGGAAGCTTCCCAGAATATCACTTACATCTGTAAGAACAGTGTTGGGTACATGGATGACCAGACAAAGAACCTTAAAAAAGCTGTAATTCTGAAAGGGGCCAATGACCTGGAGATAAAAGCAGAGGGCAACAGCCGATTCAGATACACTGTTCTTCATGACAGCTGTTCTGTAAGTTTGGCCTTTTTGTCATTTGTATTTAGAAAAAAAAAAAGTAATAAAATGCTGCAGAATTTTATCATGAATTGTAGAAGTAACTGATCAAATCTGTATTTTACTAGAATTCTTCACATAATAGAAGTCAGCAGTATTTAGAGGATTTTTACAAATTACTACTAATTAATGAGCATTTTGCATTTCCTAGTATTTGTTTAATTGTATGCAATCACACAAATTGTTCAGATAACCACAAGCATTTATCTGCCAGATGGGTAAGATTATTGCAGCAATACACTGGAGGAAACTCACTGGTGCTGTGAGTGACTAAGTTCGGAAGGAAAACGTCCCCCAGATACTTAGTGGGCATAAGAACCAGCAAGGAGTAATTTTTTTTCATGTTCAGTAGCATTCTCAGCCAAGTCCAAGATACTGGCAAAATACTTCTAAAATTAGTTTGGTGCTTGAAAAATTGGAGTACTCTGTGCTTTAAATATGGCCTAAGGTTATGTGTGCAGGTGCATGTTAAAACATAGAGAAGAACTTCATAACATAAAGATAAATCAGTCCAGCTTGAGGGGGAAATCCTGGTGTGTCAATCTGACATGTCTCTTCATTGCTGTAAGAACAAGATGCATACATTTTAAACTAACCAAGGTGCAATACAAGGCAGGGGTTGTTGCTTAGCGAGGATACATTGAGATCCTTCTGACCTATCAGACAATTGAATTTGGGCTGTTTCTGACATCAGCTTTGGCCTACATTTTCTCTTTTTTTCTCTTTTTTTTTTTTCTTTCCCCTCCAGAAACGTAATGGGAATGTGGGCAAGACTGTTTTTGAGTACAGAACGCAGAACGTGGCACGCTTACCTATCATAGATATGGCACCCGTGGACATTGGCAGTACCGACCAGGAATTTGGAATTGAAATTGGGCCAGTTTGCTTTGTGTAGGAGGAAGGGGGGAAATTAACACACTACCCAGCAACAGCAGCAATTAAACACATGAACTTAGACTGATTGAAGTTAATCCTGAGACTCTTGAAGTAATGGCTGATATTGGATCAGCATTGTATATAAGGTTCTTTTTAAATGCCCGGCCTCCTTTTGAATATTTATTTTACTTACAAACCTTCTGTTTCAAATGATTGAAACCATTTAGTACAACAGTACAATTTTAAGAGGATTGATGACCACCTTTTAAAAGTAATAAGAATCTTTTCCCTCACCTTTGTTTCAAATTATTTTGAAATTTACAGGTATTCAAAATGGATAGTTTTAATGTGGGACTATGTAAAGCTCTAAGAATTATTTCTTTTGCTTGGATGCATACTGAATAACAGAAAAGTAGAGCACTTTCGTGAACTGTTGGCTACATTTCAATCATAGCTACTCCCTCTACCCCAGTTTGTCGTCCTGTGGTTGCCAGGATAATAGCCATTCACAGAAATCTGTCTTTTGTAGAAGGAAATCTCTTCAGACAAGATCTTAGTTTGGCTTGTCTTTCCTGCACCTTCCTATGTAATAGTCTGCTCAGAAGAGTATGCCATAGCCATGGTTAATCTATGAAGTAAAAATACCACTGGGGTAAATATGAGTTTTCAGTAGGGGTGTCCCATATCTTAAATTTTAAGATCAGACTTCACTTCTCACAGTGTATCTATCTGTGTAATTTCATTAAATTACCCTTAATCTTGAAAACTTAAACCCAATACTTGTTGATTTTCCAATACTTGCCCATCTACGAAGCCATTACATATCAAATGATACAGATGTCTGTCTTACATACGGTGCCAATTTATGTATGTTGCAAGTCATTCACATGTATACCAGACCAACTGCTAATAAAAAGAAAGTAAGTTTAGAAATTCATTGGGTTTAGCTGACATCCAGACATGCATCCCCAATAATTTGACTTACTGGCCTTGGAGTTGTCAAGGCAAGAAAGTTCCATCATTTCTTAGCATGAGCTACCTCATCTCTGGAAGTTGGGATGCATTTAATATTCCTGTTTCTATTTTAGATAATAAAAGGTGCTATGCTTCTGTTGTTATTTCAAGAAAAGGAGATAGGCAGGGCAAAACCAACAAAAAAGTGATGGTGCTAAATGACTCTGTAGAAGGCTGATGAAATAAAAGATGTCAATGTCATTTTCAGAGCTTAGCTGTTAGGCTTATCGTGTTTGAAAGAACAATGTTACAGTGCATTTATTTGTTGGTCATACATTATATAGAACGTTTTGTACCACTAGCATGCTTTATTTTGTAAAGTATGTGGGTACAAACTTATTTAGGTTTTTTGTTTCTTTATTGCATCTGTGCTCTCCACATTTTTTTGTTTGTTCCTTAAAAAAAAATAATAAATAAACAGCTGGGGCCATCCCTAAAGAAAGTCATGCACATAGCTTTATTCATGTATCTTTGCAAAGCATTTAATTAAATACATGCTTCTCGTTATGCAAGTGGTTTCCTTTTGTAGAATTCCTTCCAGTGTATCCCATATGAGATTATTTCCAGGAAATTAAAGATAGAAGTATTTAACTTTTGCTTTGTTGCTATTTGAGTAACTAATTTGCAGTGCATTCTCCTGAAGTGTTTTACACATAGGAATAAGAGGGCATTTTAAATAATGTCCTCTGGGCCAGTTCTTACAAGATGGGCATCATTTTGTGTGAAGTAATCACCAGAAGTCCTGTTAAAGCTACCTCTAACTAGTATTGCTGGAGACTCCAGAGAAAAAGAATTCTTATTCAAGAATGAATGCAATGTGACCTAGCCAATTCCTATTGTCAGTGTAAGTTGTCACTGATAGAAAAGTTTCTGGACAAGCCAAAAAGTCGCATTGTAGGCAAAAATTTATATTTCTTTCTTTCTGAAAGAGTAGGAGCTTAGAAATTCTCAAGGTTGTCCATCTGCATGTCCGTATGGGTAAGAAGGGACTGGGAACAGGGAAGTTGACAGGTCCACACTGATGTTACCTGTTTGGTTTTATTAACCAAGCTGGAACTCAGCTATTTCTTTATTACTAGCATGAAATAATTTCTATAAATGTGACTCAGGTGTGAGTTTATGGTACTGGATCCTTAAGAAGTTTTAGATAACATTAATTTCACTGGATAATCTGAGGTGTAATGGCTTGCTCCAACACGTTCATGCAAAAGGTAGGTATCCAGTCGCTCTGATCAGACCTCTACAAGACATTTATCCAGATGCACAAAATAACAGTCAGAATAGAGATGCTAGTTTGAAATATGTTTTTAATCTCTTATTTTCATCAGCAGAGTAATTATAAATGTTTTGTGAGGCTGTTGAAGGCAGAGTATTTAATTCTGAGGGATATTTTATTTTCTTTTCAAGCCTCTCTTTGCATCTCTCCATGTGAAACATGCAGTATTTCCTCAGTCAGGTGAGTTGGGCACTGAAAAAGAGCTTTAACTAGAAAGCAGACCAAGATAGTATTCTGTAAAAACCACCACTGGAGAATCACAGAGGCAAAGTCTCACTTGAAGTGTGAGCTCTCAGGAAATCCAAGTAGTCAACTGAGGAACTTCTGCAATGCAAGTGGTTGGACATGGTTTTTTTTGTCTCTTGACTATGTTTATAGCATCCATGCATATTACGTCTCTTTTCCTGTTTTAGCATTTTTTAGAATCTTTTTAAGCAGACAAAGTAAAATACATGGTGGGGGGGGGGGGGGAATTTCACTGCTCTAAACTACTTTCTCTGTTCTGCAGGCAATGTGGCATAGCCCCATGCTTTAGCTTTAACTTCATGAACCTAGAATGAATGAGCTGACAACTTGCAAAAGGCTGATCAATTCATGAAGTAGCATTAACTGCATACCAGCTATGACATTCAGTGCAGTTCTGTCTTTGTTGCAGATGGCCCCAGAAATGGCAGAAAAGGCAGTTTAGAATGGTTATGATAATAAAATTTCAGAGACTAAAATTAAATTATCATATATTGTATGGTCATTGCTGTTGTTTTCCATAACTAACTGACCTGTCCTTATTGAGAAAGGAGTCCCAAGACTTCTAGTAGCTGACACGGTCTCTCCTGGTTTCTCAAAACCAGTAGTGCAGTAGTTGTGTGGCGACAATTCACTAAAATCTCATCTAGAAGGCAAATTTCTGTTATTCACTGCTCATAATTTGACACTTACTCTATGTTCACATCAGTGATGGAGTCAGTGTGGTAATTTATCTTCAACATTTAGAGAAAGATGTGGATTCTTTTATAATTTGATTTTAACCACCTCATCTGGATTTGCAGTATTTGTTCTGAAGGTGTTTGTACTATTGCGATCATGTTTTTATCCCTGTGCCACTGAACTCTAGATAGAAAATACCAGACTTTGTATGTAATTACACAGCTGATTACAAACTTGGGACTAAGCAGAGCTTGCTTAGTGTGAGGGGCCCTGTCAGAGGAATGGGAGCCTATCCTTTCTAGTATTTCACAGAGATCAAAAAAAGCAGTCAAGAATGAAAAGCAACAGGTTCGGTCTGTCGGTCTATGAGGTTTTTTAACACTATTTTTTCACCTTCATGGCTTAGATTTTATACAGGTACACAGCAGAATCCATGTTGGATTTCTTTTTGCCAGCAGTGTTTCCTAACACTGACTACTTTTTACAATGTATTTTACTTCCAGATTTATTTCAAATTAAAAGAATACATTCTTGATGAGAGGGGAAAAAAAGGTAAAAAAATCTTTCAGATATGCTCAGTGGACCTTAGAGGTTATGATAAATGTTCCCAGAAAAAGTTTATCAGCTGCAAGCACAATGAACAAAGAAATACATTCAAGTATTGCTGAGCATATTCTTATTTTGCTGTTGACTAGTTTTAGTGATCTTTCAGATTCCTATTAGATGTATATTTTGTAAGGAGTTCAATAATGCCATCTCCAAGGCCTTTTTTTCTTACTCCTGCTCAATATAGCCTTAATTTATTTTGACAGAACTGATCACAGTGTTACAGTTTATTGGATACGTCAGCTAACATGCCCAGTGGCTTACATGACAATTATTAATATTGATTTATGTACTGTATAAGTAATATTGATGTTATAAAAATAGTAAAATGTTCTTGCTCTTTCTGTATTTCCTAGAGGAGCCCAGCTCTGAATGCGTACATCAGATGTAATTTCCTCCCTGCTACATCAGGGCCTTCTTGCAAAGAGGTTTCCAGTAGTTCTGGATACTTAAAATGAAAGACCAACAAGGAATTGATAGTTTAAGTCCTCCAGAACAACAGGGTTTTTTTTCAAATCACAGTTTTGGATTTTTGCACCTGTTTTAGAGTGACTATGAAGACATCTAGAAGACTATTTTATCTGAATGTTTGCTCTTTCAGGCTGGTGGAGCAGCTGAAGATGCAACTCCTCCACCTTCCTTCCATCCATACATTTTCCTTTCTCATGTTTTGGAGCTCCCCTCTAGCTCAGCAGTTATTCTGTTGTTTCTGAGTGCATGAGAGTGTAAGTTCAAATGTTATAGCCTCTCCCTCCCAAATTCCTTCTTTGCCTGTCAGCTTCCTTATAGCTATCATAAATACTTAGCTCTGAGTTTTTGAAACTAGAAAGATACTGTAGAGTACTATATGCAGTAGAAGAATGCACCAAGCAACACAGAAATATAGGGAAGAAAATGCCACAGTATATAACTAAAAATAACACAACCAAAAAGTCTACAAAACATAGCAAATAAATAGAGAATGAGGTCAAGAAAAAAGTCTAAAGATGTATTAAGAGCAAAATGCATTAGTTTTCTCATTACTGTAGGGTAAAAACCCCTAGGTTTCTTTTATCTCATGTAGCTGCTTGAGATCAAGCAATGTAGTTATTGGCCTGGTAAACACTATTTACAGTCTATTTCCAGGAAATTAAGGCTATCCTGAAGATTTAAGATTTACTACATGGTTTGTCTCACGGAGAGAGGCTATTTATAAAAATAAGAGAATACCAGAAAGACACAGTGTAAAACAGTTATAAAAGGAAAAGCAGAACTAAATGGAAATGTAGAAATTCCAGTGGAAGCAGAAAGATTCTCTGCAAATAGGCAAATGCCATACAAAAAACAAGGTAAAACAGCGTTAAGCAATGATGGTATTAACATTAAAAGAAAATAACAAAATGTAAAACAGAATCAGCAGGTCAATAGCTGAAATAGAAATGCCAAAGGAACTGTGGACCCATAGACCCAGTTGGCCAAAAGTTTTGATTCTGGATTATTGTGTCCAGTGCATTGCAGTTTGCTTGCTAAGAGTTTAAAGATTTGTTGAAGTGTTGCAATTTCAAGCATATTCTGAAGAGTTCAAAACATCCATAAAGGAGCCTTCTTGAGCAAAGTTGCTAGATGGGTACCAGAGAGTTAAATTCGGTTTCTTCAAAGGTAGAGCGTTTTCAGCCAGCCTATTTTACCTGCTGTGATGCTATTCAGAAATTTAGCTCGTGTTAAGATCAGAGGTAATGCTTATTAATGTATCAGAGATTGTGGGAACCATGATGAAGAATATGATGAACTACAATTGAGAATCACCTGCATTAAACCCTGTCCACCCCAAGAGATCGTATGTTCAGTCAAAAGGGAAAACTAGGTACAAAAGACCAGCTCTCCTGTGAAGCTGCTGTTCATCCCTGTGAGGCAATTATTGCACAGTAGCTCTGTCTTTAGGAATACTAATATAAATCCTCTTTTTCCACAAGCCAAAGAAGAAAGGACATAATGTCAGAGATGAGAAACAGGACACACTGTAATAGAGCCAATGGACTGGGCAGTGTTCAGGAGGACCTGAGCAGAGTGATGCAAAAGTTAAGTCTGAAATGCTTTATAGATTTACACAACAAAGGAGAAAACCCAGAGAGCTTGATTGCTAATGTATCTATCTAATGTGCTATCAGCATTATAAGTTTTATCATTTGCTGGGAGCTCTGGAAAACTACTAAAGTATCAGGCAGCACTAGTTTGAGCAGGATGCTGGTAGAGTCAATTTTTTGCTCCATCCGCCACATTACTTTCTGGCACATTTTTGTGTGTTCTCAGTGAATATGGGTTCAGCAACAAAACTTAAGTTTTAACCTTTAATCCAGAAATGCCCATAGCTAAAGGTATACTGAAAGGAAGTCACGTATCTATCTCATGAACCTCCTCTGGGAGAGAAAAATTCTGGATAAGCATAGCTCTGCCAGGTAGAACTTAAGACAAAGTAAGAAAAGATGATGACCAGTGGCCTTCTGTGAAGGACATGCCACAAGCAGGAGTGGCTGCTGTAGTGGGAAATCAGCAGTGTGGGTTAAAGTCAATACTTCCAGAAGACATCCTCTAGGCTGAAGCTATCACAGTACAAAGAGTAGGTTTGAAGACCAGACCACCAAATATTTTGTTCTGGCAGACTTAACTTCATCCTGAACAGCAGTCCCTCAGTGTAGGGTGAACTACATCTCACCTACTCCCAGTAAACAGGTAAGTGGAGACACAGAAAGCATCTCTTCATCTCCTGAACACCTTTCTATTCTATTACTTCAGGTTTCTACAGATTTTCTTTTAAAGCATAATGAGATATAATCAAGGACTTGTGATTATGAGCACATACTGTATTGAAATGGTAAATAAGAAAATGTTTCATATATTACTGTAGCTTAAGATTGGTGCAACAAGTGCCTCATCATTCACTAGTCCAGAAGAGAGGCACTTGGTTTTAGAATAAAAGCTTGTAAAACCTGACTTTCTTCCTGGTTAATAAGAAATGGGTATGATTTTTCAAAGAACCATTAGGGTTTCAGTCTTGGTTGAAATGGGTATGTTATCTCTAATAAGAAATACATTCTAATTCAGTGACTACAATGAACATGTGTTAAGTCTGAAATAATAGCCAGTCCTCCAGCAGAACTCATTTTCCAGCTTATATAAACAACCTGCAGCTGACAAGGAACACTGGAAATTATATTTTCTATCAGGACATGGTATCAGGACAGCCATAACATGGTAAGATGCATGTTGGGAAGATCTCTTCACTTACAAATTCAACATTCTTAGACAGTTTTTCCTCCAAATTACTGCCTACAAACAGAGGCTTAAGACTCTGTAGCTGGTGTTACAACACAGTGAGTATGACAAATTACATTGCTGCTCATTCAAATGTCTGGCTTCCTTTTTTCAGCAAGGAAAGTTGTTGGTAATTAGTCAGCTTCCAGAAAAAATTCCTAATTGCTCAAATTCATAAACCATCACAACCCCATTATAAGTGATTATTTCCCTTCCCTGGTTTTAGCTGTGAGCTTACCACCGAGGTGAAGAGCTGCAGACACAAACTCACCGAGGGCCTCCTCTCTTGCCAGAAGTTGTCCCTAGGTGGTTACTTCCATCAGGGACGAATGCTGCTTCTGCAGTGATTTCTCACACTCTGCCCACCAAAAACCATGAAAGGGACTTGTGGGGTTTTTAAAGCAGTGCCTCAAGCCACACAGCTGCTAGATACCACCCTTACCTATCACCCAAAGGGAGGTAAGCTTCTGTAAGTGATTCACAGGTGTTTCTACAGTGTTTCAAATTACAGCCTAATCACACAGCCAAGTTTTTCTGTTAGAGAAGGGGTTGCTGGCTTCTTGTCATATTTTTGGGTTGGGTTTGGTTTTTGATGGGGTGTTTTTTTTCCAAACACATTTTCCATGAAGACTGTAGAAAGGAGGTGTCGCAATAGACCGCTGCCACACATAATAGTCAGGGAGTCCAGGTTCACCACAAGAAAAACTCTGGTGTTCTACAAAGGTTACCCTGTCAGGTGATAACCTCCAGTTAGCCAGAAAGGTGGCATTTGAAGAAACTATTAAAACCTAAATTAATTAGTGGTAGCTTAAAACTATTGGCTGGGAAACTGAGGCAGTTGTGTTTTGGCTTTGTTTTGGTGGTAGTGGTTTTGTGGGTGTTTTGGGTTTTTTTAGGTGGGGGTGTGTGTTTGCTTCTTCTGTTTCTGTTCGTGTTTTCCCCAAAGAACTGTAGTAAATGGTGTTACGAAGTGTATGAATATTAGCTGGCATAACATGTGGCTGAATAGGAAACTGTGGATCAGAATGAGAAAGGTCTTAGTCTTATTACTGTGTAGGCAACTTTTTTCCTTCGTGCCTCTTTTTTCAACTATGTAGCCTATGATATTATTTGTTTTTTAATTCTATCCAGTGCAACTAACTTTAAATTTACATGCCAAAGGAAGGTGCACTTACTTAAATATATGCATAAAACCCAACTTATCTTAGAGCTTGAAAGCAGGTGTTGGTGTTTCCAGACAACTTTGGAAGACCTCTGTTAGTTACCTGTGTGAAAATGGGTTAGTCCCAAAAGTTCTGTAGTCTGTGAACTTGATGTGCTGCTCTGTAACAGTAAGTAAGGGTGTTGCTAGCCTGAAGGTGTCCAGTAAGATATTTTTTTTTAATGTAAAATAAAAGCCTTTTGCAGGCTGACACAGTAAATCAATCAGAGAAAAAAAAAGTAAAATAATATTAGAATCTAAAGCATTCCAAAGGATTAGAATCTAAATCTTCCTTATTTTCTAATCTAATTTTTATTTATTAACCCGATCTGTTTCATATGTCTATTATGTCAAAGAGTTTTCTATAAAAGTACAGATGTATCATGATGGCTTAATAACAAATCTGATGAGGTTTCTTAAAAACCAGCATTTATCTGTTGATTTTCCCTTCTTGGTACAATCCCGAAGTGTTCTCAGAGGATGCACAATCCCTTTAAGAATCTGAGGATGTTTTTCTCCCTACTTTTTGTTGTCTGACCTTGTTGTACAGGGTCATTTATGATGCTGGGCTGTAGAGCAATGTGTGGCAGTGCAGTAATAATGTGAGGGTAGGCTCTGTACTTCCTTCACAGGAAAGACTGAGTAGCATCCAGCAGCATCTACCTCTCGGAGCAGTTTCACAGCCCAGATACTGGTGTAGAGCTAAATTTTCTTCTGGCCTGAAGCTCAGGTACGGCTCAACTACTGTGGTAACTGCATGTCCTTGAATTTTTGCTAAGATCAAGGGATGACTTTGCTGTGCTGCTCCAATGGCCATAAAAAAATACTAAGATGATTAGATTGTCACCTTCATCAAGCTGCTAGTGCCTCCAGCCTGCGCTGCAGGAGACCCTTAGGCCTTTTAAGCTGCCATCTAAAAGGGATAGCAGTAGCCCATGACTACCTATTTATTTAGGCTTAGGTAGGGTTTTGTGGAGGAAGGGAGGATTAAGCTCTTATATTTCCTCCAAACTTACCTGCCATGGTGCATGAGCCCTATTTTGGCTCTTGCTGCAGAGCTGAATCCATGCTGATAGTCAGAGAAGCTCACCACGCTTCAAAAATGAGCCACTGGATGGAGAAGAGTGGAAAAAGTAAGACAGGAAATGTCATGGTCTGATGGCATAACTTGCATCACTTAGGGTTACCAAGTTTTCCTTCAAACAAATTAGCTTAGAAAAGTCAATTAAAGTAGTACAAGAGGTGTGGCCTGCTTATTAATTTGTTTAAAGGAAGATATTCAGATAGTAAAATAAATTTTTAGAAGTCAGTTTTATGAAACAAGGAGTTTTATTAAGATATTTCATTATGTGTCTCTGTAAGGAATAGACCAACAACCATATAAAAGCTTACAAAGATGGATAACCTTCAACACTATAAATGTGTTAATGTGACAGAACAAGTTCACAATTTTGCATCTTTATTGACTTTTACAGAGTGAAGGGAGAAAGTTCTCAACAGTGACAAGCCAATGACAATCTTTGACAGGAGACATTTACAATTGCTTTAAGTCCCTTTTTTTTTTTTTTAAAGCAAGTCAATAACCCTGACTTGCAGAGTTAGGAGTGAAAAATACATTAGCACCATCATATTAGTTTTTTACACTTCCCTAATTTTAGTGGTCTTGACCAGCAATGACAGGAAAGTAGAGAAGCACCTTTGATAACAGAATACAATCCAACAATAAAATTATGGTGACTACTGCCATTAGGTATTAAACTTTTAAAATTGACTGTACTTCTTCACAGCTAATCAGTACAGAAACAGACAATTTTGTGCCTAATAATTCCACAGAATTGACCATGGGTTCAAAGTGTTTTGATTGGTTTGATTGATTTTTGGTGTGACTCATGAGACACATCCCAGTTTCTGTCCATGTTGAGGTAGTTGAAACAGGGAGGTCTTTCTAGCTTTATGGACTGTATCTTTGAAAGAAGGGTAAACTTTGGTACTGAGAGCAATCAGTGCTTTGTAAATTGGCTAACATTCAACTAATAGAACACAGTGTTGTTTTATTAAGTGTTGAAGTTGTATTATAGCACCACGGAGACATGTTTTGAAGATGGAATTTGGTAAAAAAAATAGAGCAAAAAAAAGCATTTTTACTGTATTTTGTGTAATAGCAAAAAAAAAAAAAAAATAACCCTTGATATCAAATTGATTTTTCCCCCAGAAATTTTGTTAATAAATAACTGGGATACAGATGGTCAGCTGTACTAGCTGACAAGGCTAAAACAAAGGAGCACAGTTGGAGTGTGAATCTGTTTGCTGGGATTTCAGAAAGAGCGGTATCTTTGGTTTATAAGAAGCAGACCGGGCCAATGTCCACGCCAAATTCCTGATCAGGACCACCGATATCCATGGGTGCAATATCAACCACGGGCAACCTCATTGTCTTGCGCGTTCTGTATTCAAAGACTGTTTTACCCCATTCACCAGTGTGTTTCTGTGATGTTAAAAAGACAAGACAAAACTAAACATGTTAGAGAAATTGGTGTTGGACTAGGTCAAAGTTATCCTATGGTTTACTGGATTTCATACTTTCTATTTTCATATCAATGTGTCCCTCTTGACACCATGAAAACTCATTGCAGTCTCTGTAGACATGAACTTGTAGATAGATGTTTCTTCATTTCTAGACCTTTTATGCAAGGTCTTGTGGAGTTGTAGACCTTGCAGCTCAGAAAGGGTGAGATCCATGGTGGACAGTAGAATACTCTGGAGTGGTGTCAGTGCCCTAACTTAGGACCGAAATCTGCTCTGCACGCTGGGAGATGGTGCAAATGGCTATTCTGTTTGGAAAGTGGTTTTGGACTCAGGAAAAAGTGACAGCAGAAATGAGGTAGCTCTTCATGTTGCAAAGTAAATGTGTTCATGCATCCTTAAATAGCAGGTATGCCACATGTCAGAATTTGTGGTGGTGCTTTGGGGACCTTAAACAGCAGGAAGGGGGAAATTGTGGATGGTGTTACGGTGTTTTGTATTTGTTCCTAAAAAGGCTGCAGATGCACTTAGAGCAGCATGCTCATCAATTATTGCTCCTCTCCAGTACTTTCTGCTGCAGTGAGCAAGGCACAGTAAGCAATGTTGCTTCTGCAAGATGACTGTATTTGCCCCTTCCCATAATCATAACCCATGGCTTGAATCAGCTAGCACTGATTTTTTTGTATGACTAAGCTCATTCCTACTATTCTTAGTTTTAGAGTTGACATGGAATGGAACAAAGCTAAGCCACTGTGACTTCACTGACTTTGACTCTAAAACAAGGAGATACCTGTGAAGCACAGATTTAAATGGGAGTACACCCTACTTTCTACAGTGGCAACACTTCTCGTGTACAGAATCTGAACTTCCACAATTAGGTGAAGCTGCGTCCTTTCCTTACCTAGGTCATGCAAAGCTCTCTCTGCATTGATTAAGGGCCTAGTCTTCTAGAGGGAATTATTTATTAAACTACCATACTAAAGTCTTGTTTACTTACAGTACAGCCATCTTCCAGAACAGCATATGTGAATTTGCTGTTTCCTTCAGCCTTGATCTCACTTTCCACAGAGCTCATCAGTTTCAGAGCTTTTTTAACATTTCCACTGTCTTGATCCATGTAGGCAATGCTGTTCTTGCAGTGGTAGGTGATGTTCTGGGAGGCACGGCTGGAGAGGATGCGGAGGAAGGCCAGCTGGACTTCTGAGACATCCTCTGGAAGTTCAGGATCTCCATAGCTGAACTGCAGAGTAGAACACATAAGCAAGAGTTTTTGTTTAATCATGTCTAGAGACAGTCCATATAACTATTATTTCACCACTAAATGTTTAGCTTAGTTTAATTTCAGGACTATTTTTAGTACATAGTGATGTGCATGAGTACAATATGTATACTACCTTTTGGGCGATTAACTTTGGCAATTTATTACCTGGAAGCCTCCATTCATAGATTCTCCAAACCAAACATGTTTCCTTCCACTGCCTTCACTGGTCCACCAGTTTTTCCTTGGCACAATGCCAGGGTTAGCACTGAGGCATGTCTCACCAGTTTCCATATTACAGTACACTTTAATAGCATCCATCTTGCAGCCTTGGTTAGGATCAATCCAATACTCTCCTAGAGGTAAAAATAAGTAAAATGTTAAGGGACTTGATATATATGGAGGAGAATCTGTCTGTATAAGTTTTTATCTCTATGCCAGATTCCTGAGCCAAATTAGGAAGCATATTAATTTTGACAAGAGACGCCACAGAATATAAGACGATACAAAAATATTCTGAGTGCATGTGCATACTGTAATATGACTAACATTTGAAACACATATAGAATTTATACTTGTCAAGGGTTTTTTGCATACAAGTTTTTAAACAAATGTTCACTTACAAGCATGTAAGGAATGGAGTTGAAGTCACTGTATATACTGTGTAAATGCATAGTAAATTGAAGTTTGAAATTATTATTACATTTATCATCTTTATCATGACATTAAAAAAAAAAATCAATATCAGATCTCTGCATTTAAATACTGCAAGACAACAGCATTCATGAAAAGAAAAAACAAAAATAAAATGAAGATGTGCTAAATTTCCTGGATCAAGATTTCTGGTGGAAATTAAAACCTAACTTACCACTCTTGAGCTCAGGATGGCAGAATTTCAGATCTCTGCAGTTACGAGCTGGATTCTTTCGTGACCCATCAGGACTAATGATGTTTTCAATCTGGTTGTTTATCGATTTCATTGAAGATATGATGTCACTCAGATTGATATCAGTTTCTTTTGGCTCATCTCGATATTCATACCCATAGCCCACTGGGCCTTTTTCACCAGCACCCAGTGCAGCCACACCACCACCACAACATGGACCAGGAGGACCAGAAGGACCAGGAAGACCAGGCTGGCCTGGTGGACCCTAAAAAACGAGTGAATATAGTGTTGAGTAGAGATTACAATTTAAAACTTGTGTCTGTGTGGGCTTCAATCTTAAAAAAAAAATAAAATGGAATTACCACATTTAATTTACTTACTCATTAAATAATGGCACTTAATATGCATAAATATCTGTTAGACTTTCCAGGACTTTATTTTCTTAAAATTGGAATTTTCTTTTCCTAATTTTGTCAAGCTGCATCTGTCCTCCTTCTGTCTGGGCTTTGAGAAGGAGCTGGAACCCTTTGCACCAAAATCCAGAGAATAACCATTTCTTGGCTTTAGAAGAAGAGACTACGCTAGTGACCTCTGCAGCACTGGCCTCTTCGGAGTAGCCTAGGAAACCCATTTCAGAGCTTCCAAGACACAAAGGGAGTCCGTGATCTGAAGTGAATAGGAGATCCTGCCTTCCCTTTGCACATAGAAAAGTCAGTGATTATCTGAGACCAACATAATGCACAGTGCATCAATAGTTACACTGAACTACAAATGATCTGTAGTTGTTTCGGATTTAGCCTTGATAGCTAGATACACCCTCCAACAAAATCTGTCCACAAAATACAGATTTTTCTGAGGGAGATAATTAAATATAGGAGAGCCTTATGTTTCATGAATAATCCCTAAAGATTTGTTGTTTGAGTGTGCACAATTTACTTACTGCGGGGCCACTTTCACCTCTGGTACCACGGGGGCCAGGAGGACCAATTGGACCAGGATAGCCACTTGTACCATCTTTTCCAGGTGGCCCAGCTGGTCCTGGAGGACCCTAGAACAATGTTGAACACAAGTAATATGGTCAAAACAGTTTACCAGATAATCTCAAATCCAGAAAGGCTTTGAGAGATATTTAGAACATTTCTGCATGATTTATCAGGCATTTTCTATTTCTTCAGCTCTTGCTTGTTAAGATGACAAACTTACTTAGAATTTATTTATTTATTTGTTTTGAAACAAGCACTCTGAATCTTCCTTCCAGTTGCACTAAGCAGGGAGTTTTTCTTACCCTTGCACCTGAAGCTCCAGGACTTCCAATTGCACCTTGTGGACCCAGAGGACCCTATGAAGAAAAGAAAAGTCAGGTACCTCTCTGTACTATTTTGAACTAGCTGGATGTACCTTAAATAAAGGCATTGAAAACATCTTTAGGGTTGTACAAAACACATCCTTATAAGAAGACGGTATCAGATATGAGAGAGATTTATTGCCACTCTTTAACCAGAAAAAAATACTGGATATTCTCTACATGAAAAATATTAGTGATGTGATATCCAAAATGCAAGAAAGCCAACCAACATCAGCGAACTCTGGATGAATTCTTGTATCCATAAGAATACATAGGTTTTAATCATATCACCAGTAAAGTTATCGAAATAAACAAAAAAACCCCCAAACAACAGTTGTTTTCAAATGCATGTTTAAATATTATAGATCAACTCACTGTCACAGTGTAAATGAGAATTTATAAGTTGGTTGGGTTTTTTTTTTACTCATGTTATACGTTAGACAACAGCTTATATTGTGTTGTTAAATAGCATTTACACTTCCATCGTTGGTAGATTGAACGAGTTTTGGTTTCTTGATTCTCACTGGTATCATTAATACTGTTAATAGTTCTTTTCAGCATAAATACCTTTTTAAATTTTTACTTATCAGTAATACCTAGAGCATGCCTGTCTATCACCTTTCAATTCTTTTAATTGTTAAAAACTGTTCAACATGGTAATCTATGTTTACAATTAAACAGATTACCTATTTCATGCCCGTTTTGCCATAGTTTTAATTACTGCAAAAGATGCATGACAGAAGAAAGGTATTTGGACTCTGAGTATTTTTTTCATGGATTTAGTTGCTTGTCTAGCATATATTTCTATGAGACGTAGAAATTTCAACCCCTGTTTCTATCTTTTATGATTTAATCAGGAATAGCCTGTAGAAATGAGTGTAAGAAATGTTTGTTCCAGACAAAGTCAGACACATAGCTGAAAGGGATTATACCAACCCATCTAGCTGCTAGCAGCTTCTTCTAGTGCTTTACTATTTCTTATTTCAAGTTGATTCAGGGAATCTGGACTTCCGTACACATTTGACTGTCAAATTACACAGGGTCTTTTTAAGTTTGTCTTTCTTCATTAAGTAACTTAAATCTAAGTAACTACCTGGGACCTAAGCCTCAGAAACTAAGAACAGCAAAATCCAATGCAAAATACTCACAGGAGGACCAGGGAGACCGGGGGTACCAGGAAATCCTCTATGACCCTTTATGCCATTGCTGCCTCGTTCACCAGTTTCACCTTTATCACCACGAGGACCTTGAGGACCCTTTAAGAGTAGATTTGCAACAAAAGGAATTTATAAATGAAATAAGAGAAATGCCCAAACAGCAGGAAATAGTGAATGTATTATATTACAAATATTTTCAATATGACTTACAGCAGGACCACGAGCACCAGCAGGACCAGTAGAGCCAGGAGGACCAGGTGGACCCTGTGACACGATAAGAAGGTGATAGTATGGATCACTTGGAGTTGACTAGACAGTCTTTTTATTTATAAATAAGCAATATGTTCAAAGCTAGCAGCTGTTTGGAAACATGGGGAAGCTACACACCCTATATATATAATCAGAAAGACTGTTGGCCAGTTCCTTTTTCTACCAATATTAGTTTTACTCATTTGCTTGTAGGCACTGATACATACCATATGCACTAGACCCCTTCTTTATTCTGTAAGGTGCTCAGTGCCTAAGTTGTGCTGGTGTCAGCACTTCTCAAATAATGTGAAGACTTCCAAAGTTACTCTCTTACTTTAAATAAATAACATCACTTGTGCTGCATGAGCACCAGATGGGATGGAAATTAAGATAGGGCCTGGTGGGATGATGTGCTTTTTGGCATCCTAAAGTGTATGTGGATTTAGAGCTTAATTTCTATAAAGTTATCAAGAACATAAAGTGATGTCTTTTCCCATGATATGCTTATAAAAGAGGCCAAGAAATTCTGGCTAACAAATGTATGACTCTTCCAAACTTCCAGTTTACTGCATGAAATAAACTTTGCACAGAAAATGTATGTAAATAAGCAGTAAGCTATTTATGTTGGTCTTACCTGAAATCCTCTTTCACCAGCTTTTCCAGGTGCACCACTGGTACCTGCAGGTCCAGGGTGACCAGGAGATCCCGGAGGGCCAGGAGACCCACTTTCACCACGGTCACCCTGAAGATAACAATAGTTGACAGGATAATAAATATAGTGTTTTACAGAACTACAATGTAAAGAGTATACTCAGTGGAACTAAGAGATTCAAGACACAAGTTACATAGTACAGAACTATGTACATTGTCATCTATACATAACGTTTATTTGGCAGTCTAAAGATGTTGGTGATTCCTTACTTTGCCTCCTGGGGATCCATCACGTCCAGGCAAGCCATCTGAGCCAGGGTTACCCTGGAAAAAAGAATGGTACACTTTGTTCATAAACCAGATGATGAATGCACAGCTTGTTTTCCTCTAAGCTTAAAGACTATTTGTCAAAGAGAGAGTTTTTAAGAAGGAAGAATTCCTGCAGGTGGAATGGCCCATAAAAGATCTGTAAGACCTGCATTATTTTGTAGGCATATGGGCAGTGTAGTCTCATGTTCATATCCCAGTGAGACTGAGATGTGGCCCACAGATAGTAAAAGGTATAGCTGAGACAGCAGGCTACATTAAGTTACATGAGAATGTAATCTGCCCAGACCCCTGTGCGTCAGGCACTTAGGGAGGCTTTTTGAACCTTAAATCGTATTTACTCCCAGATCTTCCCATTTGTAATGCACATGCAAACATGAAGGTCTAACACATCAACTTACATCTCTGCCAGGCTCTCCAGGTAACCCTCTTTGTCCTACAGGACCCTGTGGACCTGGAGCACCACGTTCTCCTGGGACACCATTGGTGCCAGGTTTACCATCTTCACCCTGAACAAAAAAGGATTTTATTGCAAGAGAATGTACTTATGAAATACCATTGTATTATATATCTTTAATTAAATATGCAGTGATTATGAAGTGAAGGGCCAGTGTGACTGGTGGTTGTGAAAACTCAAATAAGAAAGATAAAAGCCTGGTCAAACTGTTTTCTTTTCATTGCTTGTCGTATTCACACAAGGCCATTGAACCCAAGGAATGTTCCTTATTGTTTTGTCAAATAAGAAATAATAAACAGGTATGTCTCTTTTTATGTGCCCCAAAACAATAGCCAAAGCAAAAAAAAAATAAAAATGCCAGTCTACCACCATATTGGTGATAAAATACAAGCCAAGCCTCACGCATTTTCTGGAGGGAGTTGAAAGTATTTTTCTGTTTGGGTCATAATATTTAAGCAAGAAACATACTGAGAATCTTGCAGATAAATAACTAACTTGCAAGTGAGACTACGACTCAAATCTCATCTCAAGGAGAGTTTTCAATCCATGACTGCCTCAGGTGTGTGAAGCTGCTTGTTTGCTTCTAGACAATCTGATCCAGGACTCTCGGTAATAGAGGTGAAAGACAATCTCTCATCCCACAGCTCCTGATTACTGGACATTTTAAAGCCTGATCTTATGGACATAAACACAAATAACTATAAATTTTGTTGACTCTGGACTAAAAAGCATTAAAAAACCCCCACCAAACCAGCATGTCCATTACTTGTTATATCTCTAAGCTATTTTTAGCAGCTGAATTACACTTGTTAACTTCGACACTTTTGCTGCAGTAAATGCACTCTTACCTTAGCACCTGCCACACCGGGTGGACCACTCGGGCCACGCAGACCTGGCAAACCCGTGTTGCCCCGGCCACCAACAATGCCTTGAGGACCTGGTTCACCTGGTGCCCCCTGTTTAAGAAAAAGTTAGATCAGTCAGTACTGAGCATTTTTAACATTCAGTAGGTAGCTTCTTACTCTTGATAGACATAATCCTTGTCTATTGGTGTAACAGTCCCTGGCTCGACATGTACTTACCCTTTCTCCTCGTGCGCCTGGTGGCCCCTTTTCACCTGGTGCACCAGGCTCACCTCTTGTTCCAGCAGGTCCTGGACTTCCAGGAGAACCAGCACTACCAGGGGGTCCAGGAGGCCCATCCTTGCCTGCAGGCCCTGCATTACCAGGGGGACCTGCACTACCCTAAAAAGAATTTTAAAAAGGGAAGTGTGAGCTGTGTTATCTGAACCAGTAGCACACGCTTACTGGCACTGGTCTTTCCTTATGAAAGCCAGCCAGACTTGAGTCATTGCCTGAAGGCAGATTTAGGGTCCAAACTCTATTTGCCCAAATCAGATCTGGTCTTATAAAGAGAATCCTTTCACCTACCACTTTCAAAACATTTTTTTCTCCCCACTATCTGGACTTACAGTTTGCATAATGCAACACCTGCACGTTTTGGATGCCCAGTGGCTGTAATGCATCCAACACAGGACACACGTTCCTTACCCACAGATCTGCCACAGAAATTCAGAATAGTAGCAGACCTTGCTGATTTATTGAGTCACTTGTGCCAGATACCTTTAAGGTGGTGTCTCAGACACATGCAGAATGAAGTATATTTCATTAAAACCCTTAGCATATCCAATGAATGGAAAGAACTATGTTGACTTTAATGTACCTTAAATTAAATCCTACTTTTTCTTTTTATTCAGCAATATTCTAATTTACATCTGTCTGCAATTAAAAGATAGAAACCAAAAATCTGTTTATTCAAATATAAAAGTTTTTTTCTACTTTATATCTCAGTTAAAATACAAAGGATAAACTTATAATTTTGACTTTAAAATAGTTAAATCCACTGCATTCTTTGTATTGTCTTAATTTTTAAAGAATCAAAAAAGAGAATCTAATTTTGACTGTAAGAGTCAAAAGTAGGTTCATGTTGAATAAGTGAGGATATTATAAAACAGCTTTTTTTTTCAAAGATATTGTATAAAATAATGGAATTAGCTGATGCATCAGCATACTTTTTTATAGTAGGACACTGCAGACTGGTAGATTAAGCTTCAGATGTAGGCCATATCATAAGAGAAAAACTTTTGCTACAAGAATCTTTCCAAACTCCTCTGCCCCAACATAATGAAATCTTATGCCATTCAGTGCTACTAAAAATAAAGTAAAAATCTCAACAGTGATCTACAAAATGTGGTTTTGAAAATGTATACCAATTCAAGATCCTGAGTTGAAGATTTCTTGCATCGTAAGAGAGCAAGAGACATAACAGGGTGTCTACCACCAAGAGAAATACTCAAGAACCTGATCCAAGAGTAGGACTCCACTAACTCCGATGGGCTTTGGAAAGCAAACCACAGTAGAAGTATCAAGACAGTAAGTGAATGAATTGCTATTCCATATGAAATAAGAGGAGAGAAACTCTCTTTTGCAGAATTCTTTTCCCCCAAGTCCAAACATCATGTTCAGAGTGCTTTTGCTTATGTTACATTCATGTCAAGGTACTTACAACTTAGTACAATTTAATATGTTAATATATGTCTAAATATATCCACAAGGTAAGAATGAAAGAAAAGGGTGATAAGACAACTTACTGTGTTACCAGGGGGACCTGGTAGACCACGACCACCAGGGAAACCAGCAGCACCCTGTAAGAAATCAATACTTCCGGTTGTCATTTTCTTAAGATTGGAGAAATGTGAACAAATTGGTTTTTATATAATAGCTGACTTGGAATTATATTTAGATGTTCTGCTTAAAACATGAATTAAATGTCCTGGAACTGAACAAGAAGTTAAAAGTATTTTAATTTTTGTTTTCCCTTCAAGGGAAGGTCCCATATGTTCCTCAAAGGTAAACTAATGGGCTCTGAGAAACTTGGCAAGGGCAGCATGTAAATCTAATTAGTTTTGAGATAAACCATTTTAGAGATTTGGGTCATTGAGCCAAAAGCTATTTTGGCATCTTACTTATATTAAAATCAACGTAATCCAAATCACTAAACACCTCGACTTTAATTACTCTTTCTGGAACACTTTTATTATTCTTGATTTATGCAGATTTTAAAGTCACTGAAGGTCTAGTTTTTCATTGACCTCATGGTTTTTGTAATAGATAAAGTCATTTGCCAGTGATTAAGTCAAAGAGATACTCACAGGGCTTCCAGGAGATCCACGTTCTCCTTTTGTTCCTTGGGGACCTGGTGGACCCTACATGGAAGGAAAACAGATAAAGCAAATGATATGATAAATTGATTAAAATTATAGGAAGTGTCATTAAGTTTCAGGCAGTTCAAATGCTTGCCTTTGGGTCCAACCACCTTGAGGCTGAGGGAGAACTGAAGAAACCTCTCCTTTTATTAGCAATAAGGAACAGGAAAAACTTACTGGTGCACCAGGACCACCTTGTGGACCTGCAGCTCCTGGAGGTCCAGCCTCTCCTCTTAGACCAGGTGGGCCTCTTTCTCCTTTTCCACCAGGTTCCCCATTTTGTCCCTGTAGAAAAAATGTACCATTACATTACAACTCAAAAATGCAGATAATACCATTGTCATAAGAAACCCTACTTTTCTGAAGGGAATTTAAATATAAAATTAAATGTGAATGCAGTTGAACTCTACTGGTCTACCAGTACAGGAAGGGAAGCATAAGGAAATGTTGGTCTATGTGACTGTGTACAGGAAGAGTATCAAATGAATCAAATGTATGTAGCAGGTATGTATATTAAGGGAGTTACAGCAAGCCTTTCTGAGATGCAGATGAACTTAGAGAAACTGAGCACTGATAGTCATATTCAATTGCTTTTAAGTATTTATACTTACTGGAGCTCCAGGGAAGCCAGCAGGTCCAGGAAGACCTTGTTCTCCACGTTCACCCTGTAGAAAACAACATGTCAGCAATGGAAGATAGTAGAAAGATAAGCTTTGGTTTGTAAGTTAGAGAACACTCCCATAAATAGCACTTAAGTTTCTTTATCTTACCAACTTTGGGAAGAAAAAACCCAACCCAACCATTGCTCCTGAGCTCTAAAAAGGACTGTTCAGGAATCATCCAATAATTTATCTAAAGCGTGACAAACTCTTCAGTTTTCTGAGACCAGGCAACCTGTGCTCACCTATAAAACCCTGAGCACAATCCAAGGTGTTGCCCAGATGCAACTGAGATCCAAAAGTGCTGTTTTATCAATCTAAAAACTAAATATAAGTATTTTTAAAAGTTTGCTTAACTGGAAGACAAGGTAGAATCAAGTACCGCTCACACTCTTGCCTTGACCTATCAGTGCATCCCTCCAACCCCTTTACAGTGTTAAAAGCACTGATTTTCTGAAGTCCTTAATGCCTATAAATCCTGAGTCAACAAGAGCCAAATGGTCTTAGTTTATTTTGAACTCAAGCTACATGTGTTCCTCACAGGGTAGGTACAACACTGATATCTATATCATGGTAAAGTTACAGTGGAAGAAAAGTATTATCACTTACAGGACCACCACGGGAACCCATTGGACCTGGGGCACCTGCGGGACCAGTCTCGCCCTATAAGGAACAAGAATGATTACTAGGTGTTTTTCTTCTTTTCATGAGACAGCCACTGGTGTGACTCTTTACAGCATCAAACACAGTTATGGAAGATGCTTTACCTTATCTCCAGGTGGGCCAGCAGGACCAGGAGGACCAATGGGACCTACATTACCCTGAACAATTAGAAAATAATATATTTTGTATCAAAATATGACAACGTTAATTCCTCTGTTCTGTTCCATTTATGTTTCAGTGTAAACAGCTTAAGATATTTAAAGGGAACCAAGTCTACAATGCCACTATTTTTTGGAATGACACTCCAAGGTCACACCATTTTGCAAGAGAAATCCAATTAATTGATCCTCTTTTTTTTTTTTTTTTTTTTTTTTTTTTCTTTTTCCCCACCACATAAACCTAATCCAAACCTACCTGAAGTTAACAGGTCATTTTCAATGCTAGGCAATAAAAGTTACCCATTGCCCTAACTTTTCATATAGATAATTGGTCCACATTTCTTCTGTATATGCTCAACATCTCCTGACAGGCTCCCTGAGTTTTTTCTTCTTTGAGAATTTAATGTGTACCGTATGGTTCAAAATTGATTTTTTATATTTCCTCCAACTCATGCAAGCTGCATTTTTCTATTTGTCACCCCTCATTATTCTGATGCATATACTGATTGCACATACTCATTAGACACATGTATACGTTTCAAGTGTCTATTTTATGTTTATATGCTACACAGATGTATAAATGTATCACATATAGCAACCTGTAGAAGTATTCTCTATGAGAATACTTGCTATCATAATGTCATTTGTGCTTCATTACAACCAGCTTTTTCGCCATCAATCAGATTTCTGATTGATTTAGATTTAGGAAGCTAGTAACATTTTCTCTACTTTTGGATTTCTGCTTTCCCTTCAAAGTGTTGCTCCAATTAATTGTAATTTTTTTGTTGGGGAAAAAAAAAAACCACCAAACAACCCACCTATTATATCTACCCAAGAAGCTGTACTCGCAAAAAATTAGTATTAAGTCTAGTTTACGCAACTAGATTTGTACCACATGAATGAAATACAATGGGATTACTACTTTCTCTCTCCTAGATGGTATTCATGGTTATATTTAATAATTTTCTAAGCATAGATTATGTGAAGTTAACTGAGTAATTGTTAGATGAGTAAAGACTACTCACCCTCTCTCCTCTTGCACCAGGAATGCCATCAGCACCTTTGCCACCAGGCTCTCCCTAGCAAGCATAAGATAAAAATTAGCATAACCAAAAAAGCAAGTATAAGACAAGCATGGGGTGGGGAGAGAAGAATTAAAGCACTGTAGAGAAGAGGATCTCATACTGATGGTATCTCAATAGCCAGATTTCCTTGTTGTCATCATTCAAATCTAAAATTGGGGATGACATTCTGCCCAGTATTCAGCATCAGATACTGAATAATTTGGTGGAAAAAAGAACCAAATTGATTCAAAATAGAATCTATGCCAAAGTGTTTACCCATGGTATGAACTATTCTCACTGTTAATTAGCTTCATTAGAACTGTTTTGTTGTACCCTTTCCCAAGAGATCTAGAACAGCAAAATATCTAACATGTATTAAACCAGTTGAAAAATCCTACATTTTTTCAGCACATAGGTCCCATATCACACTGCTAAATCAACTGTACTGCTACATGGTCAGCACCTCTGAAACTGGGCCAAAAGTGAAGATGTGAACAAACCCAGTGTCTTGTGGGAAGCTAACACCAAATTAGTATAAAATTAGCAGAGGGTAGGTGTGTTACCTTATCCCCTTTTGGTCCAGGACTTCCAGAAGCTCCTCTTTCCCCTGGCATTCCCTGTAAGCCAGGCAGCCCTGTGCCTCCAGGGGCACCAGGAGGTCCAGGAGGACCCTAAACAGTAACAAAAAATTATTAGGAAAATAAAAAAGAATATTCACCTGAGTGCTAGACGTAACAGCAGGAAAACAAGCAAGTCTCTGGGTACCTTGGCACCTTCTGAGCCAGCAGGACCTGGCCCACCTCTTGTTCCAGGAGGTCCTGGAGGACCCTGTGCACCACGTTCACCTGGGACACCATTTTCACCCTGTGACAAAGAAATGCATTATCTGTTTCCAGGTTCATAGTTCGTTAGCTTATTCATGTCATTATAGAAATGTTGTTGTATGATTTACCTTAGGACCTGGGAATCCGGGTCCTCCAATATCACCTTTTGGCCCCTGTTTATGAGAAAATAAATGGAAGTTATCTGTGCACTTTATTTAATAAATCTGCATTATGTTTGGCACCCCGTTTCTCTCCCCTACTATCCCTAAAATCAGACTTCTCTGCTCTGCAAAATGCTAAAACTTGTCTAAATTTGGAAATGTATTCTAAGGAGAACTTCTCAGGTATTTTTTGTTACTTTAAAGAAAAAAAAAGAAGAGAAGAAAACAAACAAAAAAAAAGAATCAGTACTTACTGGTTCTCCAGGCTTTCCATTCTCTCCAGCTGGTCCTGGTCCACCAGGCAATCCCTATTTGAAGGAACAGTATTATCATCCATGTTACATAGATAAACCATTCATTTCCCTATCTAGCAGACTTGGTTTTTTGCCGGAAAGGTGTGTGCCCAACTCATTATAATCCTTTACAAAGGAAGAGGTGCTAATTTGATAGCTGGAAGTTCTGTGTGACATAATCTACTGAGCTAGCCAGCTGGTTTGCAGTTAAGAAATGTTTAAGCTGTAACTTTGGTTGATCTGTCTTAATTCAAAATATGATGACATACACCCTAATGAAAATGCCCCTTTATTCCTCACTCTCTTATTTGTTTCTGCTTCCATTTATTTTTAGCCTGTTAAAGACACTAAAATCAGAAATCAATAAACAATAAACACTCAGCACCTGGAGGCCAGGTGGACCTGATGGTCCTGGTTCTCCTCTCTCCCCAGAAGCACCCTGGAATCAAACAAAAGACAAAAGAACATTTCAACATACAAGCACCTTTACACCACCTCTAACCTGTGTCTTCTTACTGTGATCTGATGATGACATTACACAATCCCAAAGACTAATATATCTTTAAGTGTTTGCTCTTTTCACTCCAAATGTTAGATGTAATGCAGCAAAAACCTTTATACTTGACACTAGTCTGAAATGCTCTACATGCTAAATGGAGCAATAATATGCTCCAATTTGAAAAGGTGGTAGATCCTTCTAAAGACATCTAAATTGACTTTGCATTTCAGCTTACACCATGTATGCCTGAATCAGGTTTCTGCTAGGTAAGTTTTGAGTATTAATTTATTAAAGGCAAACAAGAGCTCTTTTATTTGTCTTCATAAAAGGACATTTCTTTATATCATTAAAATTATTTTCCTTCCCTTAAATTTACAGATGCCAGATCACCTTGACAATAACTGGTAGTTGCCTCTCGTGGGACTACAACACTTACGGTAGGTCCAGGAGGACCTGGGAGGCCAACATCACCATTCTTCCCAGCAGGACCCTATACAAAGACAGAATTAGGCTATGGTTATGGGCTAATATAATTTTTATAAAACTCATCAAATTATTATTAATTAATATTATGTCATTAAATTATTATATAATTAAACAAAATGTTAATGAAACTTACAGGTGTTCCAGGTGGTCCACCAGGGCCTCTTTCTCCATTCTTACCTGGTGCACCCTTACAAAAGAGGAAAATCACACTTGAAATACTGTATACAATAACCTAAAGCTGCAGTATGAGATAGCCCCTATATGGAGCAATTTATTTTAACATGTGGCTGATCAAGCATAAACACAGGACAAGTGGAGAAATCCCACTCACCTCATTGCCCTTCGGACCAGGGAAACCCATTACACCTGGTTGACCACGTGGGCCTGGAGGGCCAGGTGGACCAGAGCGACCAGATTCACCCTGACTGCCCTGGGATAAGCAAAAAAGTAATTAAGACATGGCATCTGATAGGCGAAATAAATGAATATCCATGACATTAAATAGTGACTGAGGGTGAGATCAGGCTAGAGACATTGTTGTTCAAAACCCATGTGTTTTGTATTTCAACTAAGTTTCTCTATAAACTTCTCTATAAGCTTCTCTGTATTTTAAACAGTATGAAATGGCAAGATTTACAGAAGGTTATTACTGTGAGACAGCACATAAAGTGCTCTGGTGATTAAAACAAACAAAAAAAGAGACAATTAATCTGACTGTGATAACAACCTGTCATGTAGATACTGTGGAGTAAGAGTAAGGTCACTAGGAGGACTAGTATAGAATATTTGTGCAATGTACATACTGGAGGGCCAGGTTTCCCATCGCTTCCAGGGCTTCCAGGAATTCCAGGCAAACCCTAAAATTGAAGAAAAAGAGTGTTATTCTTCAGTTCAAAATGTGTACTATTAGGTTACAATATATAAATATAAATACATAAAAGAACATTTTAAACTATTTGCTTAATTTTAAACTATTTAATAAAGATTAAAACTCTTCCTATTCTCCCCCCCCCATCCTATTAAGGGTTAAAATCAGAGAAAACAAAGAATTCCATTGCTTTCTCTGAAAGTCACTGTATATAATCAAAGCATCAAATATTAATCAACATACAAAACCATTGTGTTCTTTCATTATTTGGGAAGAAAACTAATTTCAGATGGTAAAATCAAGGAATGAAACAATTTTTACTATGTATCTCTACTTAAAAGCAACACAATTTATAACATATTTTAGTTAACTTGTTTTATGTTTTTAAATGTTCTCTGTGTTACAATTTAAGTCATTGATATACATTTCCAATAAAATCTCGGTTATCTCCCAGAAGTCTGCATTCAGGCTGACTTTTGAATTTTAATTCACTGTTAGCACTTGCTAGTTTTTATCATAGTTCACAATGTTGTTACTTTCTGTACATACTATGCAATAAGTTATCTCTGAAAATCTTGATATGTACTATGAAAACTTGACCAAAAGCTTATTTGTTTTAATTGCAAATAAGCAATAAGTATAATACTTAAGTGTATTGAAATATATCTATTAATGTATAATTTAATTTAAATGTTAAATTTAAGCCTATTAAATAATAATTTAGATATAAATATATATAAACACAATAGGACAAATAACTATTAAATATAGTAAGCATAATGTATTTTATACTAAATGATAAAATTTGCTAAAATGTAAATAGATAATACAGAAAATCGTCTACTGCTAATTCACATTAATCTCATGATAGTGCATGGCATACTCTGAGAAGAGGGGATCATGTTCAGCTTCATCTAAGCTTCCACACTCACTTGTGACAGATGTTATCTGAATTCTCTGTGTCTCTGTATGGCTATCTATTGCACTATGAATATAAGTACTCTACCTAAAGGAATTAGCAGAAAAAAAGTTCTAATGGGCCTCCTCTATTGCATCAGATCACATAAAGCATCTCTAATAGAATTCATCTCATTTTCTTGGAGACATCCTGTCTTACTCTCATTCCGGGAAGTCCTGGGCCTCCATCTTGTCCACGCTCTCCTGCAGGTCCACTGGGGCCAGGAGGACCTGGGCTACCACGTTCACCTGCAGGACCCTAAAAAAGACATTGAAATTCACAGCAAGGAAATCAGCATCTTATTGAACATTCTATTGTCCATTCAAATTCAATAGATTTTCCAGAAGTTTGGGGGGTTTTTTAGAGAAAGACTTATACCTTTTCACCTGGAAGTCCGTTGCTACCAGGTAAGCCACGGAAACCGGGGGAGCCCTGACAAACAAAAGAACAAAATATGTATCATAGTCAATATGACTTACGTAATGGCAACTGTTCTTTTTTGTAAACTAATAAACATTAGACATATTATTATGAAAATTTATGAAAGAAGTAGATGGAGATGACCTTTCACTGTAGCAAGAAGGTCTAAAGAATTATTCTCTCTTTGGATATAACCCTCCTGTGGAAATCATAGCCTGTCCTCTTATTATCTTTAACCTGCTCTGTGTTAGTTACTTTATGAGTCATCTAAATTCATACCAAAAATAATATAACTTATCCAGTCTTGAACAATTATTTTCTTCTATTTCAATATTGAAAAGAGCTCTATTGTATTGTTTTAATATTTGTATTTACTACTACCTTCATTGCTTACAAGAAATTTGAATTATAAAAAATGGTAAAATTTATGATTAATCTGTTCACTGTGCATCTTTGGTTTCACCATAGCTTCAACAAATACTAGACTCAGTTATTAAATTAGGAGTTATAATTAGATCAGCATAATTTCCTTGGGAACAGAAATCTAGAATTTGTAAGGATGTTGCTATTTATTTTGCTGAATAAATCAATTCAGAAATTCCTTTGTGAGAATGCTTTTTTGAAAGTTATTGAGTCTACTAGCCAAAAAAACCTGTTAGCAGTAAAGATACTTTAACACAGACAAGCTGACAATAACTTTGATATTGACATTTCAGACCTATTGACAATAAAGATGTTGATATAAAGACATATCCTGAATGTAGAAAAATTTGCATTAATTTCACTTTCCAGAACTGAAATTTTGTGATTGTTCATTTCTGTTAACTGAGAAGTAATTTTGAAATTTGGATTTATTTTTTTTTCCATGTAGTTCTCACAGTTTATTGGTGCTTTTCAGCACATACCTTTCACTACAACTTACGTGTATGTAAGATCCCTGCTTCTTCAATATCAAAACCCCAAATAATTTAATGTATTTCAGACTGGGATAGGGACAAGTGCTGTGATTCAAATGGAGAACTACCTAAAAATTCCCCCCAGTTTTGTAACCCAGTTTAATGTCTGGGTTTTACTGAGAATAGATATGGAGCCAAATTTCTCCTCAAACTATTTTGAACACCAGAGTTTGATGTCTCTGTATAAACTCAAAATGTATCTCGTGTACAGGTCCACCCACAGCAGCTTACCCTTTCTCCAGGTGTTCCAGGTACACCATTCTGGCCAGGTTCACCATTTGCACCTCTTTTGCCTTCTTCACCAGGAGGTCCAGGAGCACCTGGGGTTCCATTTTCACCCTGGCAATAACAAACAAGGCAGCCTACCAGTGAAGTGAGAAGTCTCAACACACACCCTGGACTTGGGTTTACTGTGGGGAAGGATTCAAGGTTCAGACTTCCTTGGAATAAGTCTCTGAATGCATTTTAAGACTACTTACACGCTCGCCTTTTGGGCCTGGATCTCCTTTTGCACCATTCTTACCAGGTTCTCCCTAGACAGGAAAAAATCCCATTCAAATTATGAGTTGCAGCAGGGTATTATTCTAGAGCTACTAGATGTAGTAAAATACTAAGAACTAGACATACTATCTTTCAAATTATGGACTCATTTTTATTATTTTACATTTTGCAAGGAATTAGTATGCATTGCTTGAACCTGGATGTGGGATGCATGGGTCTCCTTAAAAATGCAATAAAGAAAAGAAGTAACATGATCTTAAACATCACTGAGTAAAATGGTTGATTGTTTCTGAACTATTTTGGATGTCACTGAGATGCTCGAAGTCCCTGAGTATTTTCTCTGACAATGAAGTACATGCAGTGTAAGGCTGTCAGGAGAGAACCTGCTGGGGCAAGTGACAGTGTAAGAGTAGGTACAATTCTCTAGGTATAGTGGACTGCGGACTCAGCGAATGTGAATCTAAACAGGTGAAACTGGGATTTTAAAACAACAGATTTTGTCTAAAGTGTCTGGTTTAGACAAGCTATTTTTTTGTTTGTTTCTGAATTGATAGATAATTTAGGAAAGCAAATAAATATTATCATTTATGTATAATTTTTATAGTAATATATACATGTGTGAAAGATAAATATATATTTATAAAAATAATTGCCTACTGTTATTATAAAATAATTATTAGACCATCTCAAGTGAATGGGACAAATTCAGTATTTGGGTTTTTGGTTTTTTATGGTATCAGAACTACTTCCACCATATTTGTTTGTACAACCAGTGTGATGAATATTAGTAACTCACCGGAGTGCCTTTTGCTCCAGGGTTTCCACTTGTACCTGGGGGACCAGGAAGACCACGACCCCCTGGCAGACCAGGAGCACCAGGAATACCAGAAGGTCCCTGCAGAGAATGAACAGCAGGTGGGAATGGGATTTTTGGACTCTGGCCAGTCCAAAGATGGTGATATGAAGAGTACCCACCATTTCACCCTTGTTGCCAGGGCTTCCAGCTCTTCCAGGAGGGCCCTGAGAAAAACAAATGTATAAATAACCAATGCTGGTAACCTAGAACTAAACCAAAGGACGTGTAGTGCTTTCTGAAGTGCAGGTGGCACATCACTTCTCAGTTCTCATGTACCTGAGGCCCCGGTGGCCCAGCATGACCCTGAGGACCAGGTTCTCCTCTCTCTCCAGGACTACCACTAGAACCAGCAGGACCAGGAGGACCAGCTTCACCCTATGGAAAAACAGTAAAAGGAGAAAATGAATGCATTTTAGCCTTGTCTCCAGGGCAATCAGTATTAGCTTCGTGGTTTCTTCCTCTACTGTGGTATCTTCATGACCTGGCAAAAAGACTACCACCATTGTCACCTGAGTGCAAGAGCCAAATCAGCACTGTGCTGAGGTACAAAGTACCCATTGCACTCCAGCCAGCACATACTGCACAGCTCCTCTGGTTGTGGGAAGTTCAATTGAGGCCCTCCCATAATGCAACATAAAGCATTGGGTCTACCACCTAATGGTATTTTAGGGTGGGTATTCATGGAGATGATGAGGATAGGGTTTGTTTCTTGTGATGCATATGAAAACACATCAGTTCTAGGCTTGCAACCAGTGTAATAGCAGCTAGAAAATGGAGGACTTAGAAAATAAAGATGTATAATGGCATGAGCTGGCTAACTAGAGAAAGGACCAAATACTATATTAGTATGCATTGTTAGTGGAATACCTTAAAACCTGGAGAGCCTGGAAATCCTGCAGTTCCAGGGGGACCTGGGGGGCCCTTAAAAGTGAAAGAAATATTATTTATGCAAAAGGCAGAAGCCATATGGAATTAATCTTAAGTTAAAAAAAAATGTCTGATTATGAGATTTTTCTCTGAGTAAGGAAACACCTGGGAAAATATAATTCATGCTGTAGAAGATGAAGTTTGGCTAGTCCTAAAATATCACACTTACATCTTACTTACCCTGACTTTTACATGTTCAGCTATATTTCTGTGTGCAAATTCAAAACAACCTATGAAAACTATCATTAAAGAGATTAAGTTATAAAAAAATTTCAAAATTTGTTCTAATTATAAAAAAGGTAAAGGAGGGAAAAAAAGCCAATATAGCTGTAACATATACAAGTGAACATGCTCAGGTTTCTAGGCAGGTGGGAAAGAAAAATTTTTGCCCAACTTAGCTAACTAATATATTTGATAAAACAATTTGATCAGCATAGAGAACAGCAGTTCTATTAATCTATATGTACTCTGACAATAATCTGGTTTTGGATTTATGCAATTTCTGATTTACAGTGTTAAAGCTCTCCTATTGCACTGCATGTTTCAAATATCCCAACCAATACAGTTATGAAATGTAATTAATCAAAGTGCTCATGCTTAAACCGCTGCACCCCCAGTCTTGGGTTTGCTGGCATTCTAGAACATCAGCTAGAAGTAACAAGACTTGAGCAACACATATAATTAAAATCACACATTTGTAAGTCATCTTACAGGTGGGCCTGCTGCTCCTGGAGATCCGTCTTTGCCATGGGCACCCTATAGAAAGAAGAGAGGTGTTGGGTGCAGAGAACTACCCAGGATACAGAATGTATGATTTTCATGTATGATTTTACAGACACTATGTAGTTTTCTAATCCGTTCCATTACAACTGTTTTAAATAAAACTATGACATCAGGAATTCTCAACATATTGAAACAAAATACGTGCTGCTTCTGAGTAAGATCAACAGCTGCAATTACTTACAGGGCCACCAGGATTCCCAGGTCTTCCTCTTTCACCAGCTGGACCTCTTGGTCCCTAGAAAACATAGAGAGTCAGTTAGATGGCTTCCAAAATAATATGGTGGAGCAAAGAGACACTGCTCTTATTTGCATATCTCAGTGTTGTTCAATGCATGCAGTGGGGTAATTAAAGTTAAAAGAATGATGAGTAACTCCGTTATCCAGGAAGTGCCAGTAGCACTTCCATTTAAATACTACAGGATGCACATATTTACCGGTTGGCCCGGTGCTCCATTTACTCCAGGAAGACCAGTTTCACCCTGTTATGGGAAGAAAACAGTGATGGCAGAATGAATTTTGGCGAGAACATTTTTTTGTTTATTCAAGAGGAAGAGACATAAAAATAAGACAGATTCTTTCTGCATGGTGCTGAGTGTCCTCAGCATGAACTGAGGTCTGTGAGGCCTGAGAAGTTCTAAACAAGTGCCAGAACAAAATATTTAAACAGAAAAAAAAAAGCAGGAAGTCCTGGTCCTTCAATATTATGCAATAAAGTCAGCTGGTCCAGGCATGTCCTTTCATTTTGGCATCTCATCTTTAACACAGCTAGGAAATGAGGACACAATGTAGTTCAGAAAATCTAACTCTTTTGGAATGATTCTCATTCTTTTCACAGAGATATTAAATGGCTTTCTTTAATATTTGATGGATTTTATGATTGTGTAATATGCAAAGCATAGCTACATAACAAATGGTAGAGGGTATTTCTCTACCTATTACAAAGATGACACTGTATTTTTTTACCTTTGGACCAGGAGCACCGCTGTCACCCTTGGCACCATCTTTTCCATCAAAACCCTGTGGGAAAGATAAACTGTGAATATTTATATATATATAACTGTGAATATATATATATGTGAATAGTATTTGTCTTGCATTCTGGAAAACTTAATTCCTCTCAGCAAAATATTAAGCTTCAAGACAAAGCCATATAAAGGGGCATATTTTTAATGATGAGTGCTACCCGCTATTGGAACACTTTTTGAAAAGACAATTCTGAATCCTCCCTCTCTCCATGGTCATTAATTAAGAGTGAGTGTTTTTCTGGAAAGCATGCTTCAGCCCAGCATTTGGGATGAAGCTTTACAATTGAGGTAACCAGATAAAATGTAAGGTCTTTGTTACGGAATGTCAGATTGCATTGTCCAGAAATTGGCCTTTAATTCTATGATTCAGTCACTTTAGCTGATGACTGAAAGAGCACAACAGTGCAACACCATAAGGTCAGCTATACTCAATATACTCAGTACTTACTCGTTGACCTTTCATCCCAGGCATTCCAGGCATTCCAGGGTGTCCCTTGTGACCCTAAAGACACAAATATACATTAATAAATCACATACTTACTGTATTAAGGGCACAAGCAAATGTTCATTGTGTGTTATGTTCACATGGCTAACTTAAAGTGGGAGAACAAAACGTTGATTAGAAGACCACTGTTACTGGGGGCTTTTCCATACCGGTAATCCAGGGATTCCACGGTCTCCATTTCTGCCTGGCCTTCCTGGTTCTCCCTGTTGAAAGAAAGTAATTTTTTTTTACTGTTTCAGCTACTGGCAAAGATCCCGTCCTAGCAGGTCAAGGTGAGGTGGAATAAAGAGGTGAAGCTCGCACCAAAGATAGTGGGGAAAATTATAGCAGGGTGATGGTTCACTATACGGCTGCCTTCTGAAAAACAGTTGCCAGTATTTATAAACTCAATTTTTAACAAGATTTTGGTTAACATCTAATTTATTTCAAGCCATCTTTTAGAACAGATGATCATAGAAAACTTATTTTTCATGGTGACTTTCATACACTCAAAGTGCATGAAAACTTTAGCTGCTTGTCTCGCTTGTACTATGCCTATTCTTCAGGACTGCTAGCTGTGACACAGAAGATAGTTTTAACAGCTTTAACTCTCAAAGCAGGATCTGAAGGAATCAGACAACTACCACTACTGTCTGATTTTCTTCATAACTGCTTATTTATTTTGAACCAGATCAAAATAACATTTAATGCCTAAGTTTTCCTTTTCTTTCTTTCTTTCTTTTGTTTTAATTGTGTAAATCAAGTTCCCCACTGAAACTGAAACTTTTTTGGAATGGGCATTTACACCTAATGTAAGCTAAATCTACATTTTTACAGTTATGTTGTCAAATTGAGAAATAGGGAGATGTCAAAAATTCTTAAATGCAATAGTATCAATGTGCTCTGCTGTCTTACCATTTAATGAACTTTCTTTCTTCCTTCCCATTTATTAATCTTTGGATGAATAATAGTGAACTTACATCTTTTCCTGGTGGACCAACTGGGCCTATCATTCCAACAGGGCCTGGAGGTCCCTGTAGAAAAATAATTAATATTAACTATAATAACAAAAAATACTGTCTCCTTCAAATGAAAAATGCACTAGGTGTTACAAAACACTTGTATGTTTGATATACATGGTAGTAAACAGACAGTATTATCTGTAAAATTTCAATCTACTCCAATGATGATCCTCCTTGTAGGATCATGCCTTTAACATATACAGTCATAGATAATGCATACGTACAGGAGGGCCGGGTTGTCCTGGTTCTCCAGGGGAGCCTTGGTATCCAGCAGAGCCCTTTAATACAGCAGAAAATGGTTAAGATGTGAACAATTACATACACCATTCCATGGTGCTTCTATATTTTGTAATAATCTCATAATTGTAAGGAAAACAGTAGTCAGAAATGTGAACAAATGAGCAGAACCAAACAGAATATGCCTCCATGAAAAAAGAATTGAAAATTCAACTCTAAAAAGAGCTGTACGTCAAAAACCACAGACCCTTTGTGTGCCCGCTGAATGTATGTTAGGGTTCCCACTTTCCTTTAGCTATTAAATTTTTAGATAAATAAACATTCGGGAATATTAACAGAGGCAGTGACATGTCTCAAGACAATCTTAGCTGACACCCCACAGAAAAACTATGGAGAACACATGGACTTTATCAAGCACAGCATATAGCCCTCCAGCCATTGAGTCTTGGTGGTGCATATATGGCACAGCCCAATTAAAAGAAGATAATGTTTATTCATGGCTGAACCCAGGAAAATTCATAAAATTCTTCAGCATAGTATCTAAATTTATCAGTTGAAAATCTCCTAATATGTATGACAAAGAGAAGGAGAAGCTCAATTAAAAATAATATGAGATGATTATGGAAAGGTTGATTTTACTTACAGGGGGACCTGCATGACCAGGTGGGCCAGGGGGGCCACTGGGGCCAGGGGGTCCTGGAAAGCCACTCTGTAGTGTAGATTAAAAAGTAGTCATTACATGAATGTAATCTAGCTGTAAAGATTAATGTAGTTGCAATAGTTGCCAATAACTGTGAAATAAATTTTCACACGTTAGTACAGAGAAAAAAATCCATGGTGACATGCACTTGGTGCAGTAAAAAAGAAGCAGCAGGATATATATACATTGCTAAATACATTGTCTAGTACTTACAGTCGCTTCAGAAAATAGATCACCAGGTTTCTCTTTGCAAACTTATTCCACAAGATATTTTCCAGGCTGTATTTTTTTCTTAAGTCCCTATTCCCCTTCTCTAGACACCCAGAAGGATGCCCACAGCTCAGCTTTTAAGCTACCTACAGTGGAAAAATAGATAACTGAACTCTTAATTTGTTAGACAGTCGATGAGCTTCAGCTTCTCTGTCATGTAACTGAGCTTTATTAGCGTAATCCTACATCTTCAGTGTTGGAGCCAAAGTGTACTAATATACTTGCTTGTGAGTCTATCGATTCCAGATTTTGCTTTCTAAAACTATTTTTGAAATCTGTCACCTGCATTCAGGAGCTATATTACATATATATAAACAAACCATTAGAAGACCTTATACTATACGATAAACTCTGTTTATGACCCTAGACTTGTTAGGACTTAGAAGTATATTGAATTAAGGTCATATTTTTGTAATTGTCAATAAGACATTTTCACCGATGAAATCTCTTCCGAAATTTAAAAGTACTAAGCCATAAGAAATAAATGATTTATGGACTAACCAAAGGACTTGGGAGGATGAAACCTCGATAGTTTACATGGTTTAATTAAAATCAGTAATACTGTTCCTTATTTTAACTGGTAGAAAGGGAGTAAAATATTAAGGAAATTCTCAATTTGGGAAGAGTGCTAATATTTTTAATTCGTGTAGCAACAACCATGAAAGCATTTGCTACTACAAAACAGAAAACATTTGAAAATCAGCACAGTTGTTTACTGCAGCTATATGTGGTTCTTTAAAAAAAGTTTTGTTAAACTGCTCATGGATTTGACACAGCCAAAACAACAGAAGTATACAAATTACATGAGAATCAATGTGTGCTGCAGTACTGGTAGTATATTCCATGGCTTAATATTGCACATAATGTGTTTCATGGGATATTTTCAGATTCTGCCAGAATAGGTCATGTATTACACGTTATGTGAACCTAATTTTCATAATACAAGATTAATAGTATTGCTGTGCTACACTGGTATACCTAGTATAGAATACTACTATACTACAAATATACTATGTTAATATCAGTTCACAGTTAGTCTTTTGTCAAAAAAAAGAGAATTATTGTAACGTTTGTTATTTTCTAGAACAAGAAGTACACCAAGTGGCACAGCAGTTAGTGTCTGGGTAAACCAGGTTGCCTTCAATGTGTGAATACAATGAGCAGTCCCTTGCTGTTAATTGTTAAAAGTTGAACTGAAGATGAATTGGTACCATCAACTCACCAATTGTGATCAACTGATTAGACATACAGCTATAAACAAATAAGACATTAGTTTTTTCAAGGTGCACAGTGAGGAGATAGACTAATACATATGACATTTGCTTGCTGCAGCATCTCCAGACTGTAAAGAAATGTGCATATTTTAGTTAGAATATGTTCACTGGTGGAAAAAGGAAGACATGTGGAGGTTATACAAGCAAGTAATGAGAAACTGTGACGTAAAGTACAAATCAGTCTATAAGCAGTGGAAAGCCACCAGGAAGACAGTAATGGAGACATGTGTGACCAAGGAAATACCAGGCATGGTAACCACCCATGGAGAAATGTTGGTGCTATAGCTGAGATTTTTAATTTTATTATTACTCTTCCAAATTATTTTAGTTTGAGTATTTATTCAAACTGCTTAAGCTGAAAATTGATAAATTAAATTTATAAATTAATAAAGAAATTAGCCTATGCGCTGTTAATGAAAACCAATATTTAGTTCTAGTGATTTTAGTCACATCTGCCTGTAACTGTTCTGTTATTTACTTTGCAGTCATGTATCACATGCTCCAATATAAAACACTGTATGAGCTGAAAGTGTACAGACAATCTGGCTGAAGACATTCTAGGGTTCTTTATTAAACCCAAATCCAGGGGAGAGAGCACAAAAAATCACTAAGAACCTCCACGAAAAAATGCCAAAATAAAGAGGAGTAGGCATAATTGTTAACTGAAAGATATCTTGGTTATCTTCCTGGTTCAGCACATCCCATGTTAAGACACCAAGTAGTAAAATGTAGATAATAAATAAGCTGTGGGCAAAAACTGTGAGGAGCTGAATATTAATAAATGAATAAACAAATACAAAAATGGATGGTTGAAGAAGACCAGCACACGGATGATCATATTAGCAAATGAACAAAGTAGAAATAAAGAGATTAAAATAAAGGTGAGAAAATAAAGAACTCTATTTCAGGATAAACAGCTGTCATTACTAGTAAAATTTATTTCATAAGGTGACCTGATGGAACCCTGAGAAATAACACTTTTTCTTGGAACTGCCTTGATCTTTTACAACACAATACCCAAACCTAGTTATGCAGCACTGGACTGAAAATGATTATGCTTAATGAAGCAGCAGCCAATTTCAAATAGTAGCAATTCACCACATCCTCTATAGAGCAGACCACCTAAATCAAGAACACTCCATGTAATTGGTGATGAATATCTAAATCCCAGTGCCTAAAAGGAAAATCATAAGGTACAACACTCAAATGTATTTTATACAGGAAGCATAGCTCATGCATAACTCTTTCAGTAAGTCCATGCTTTATCTCAGTAAGAAAAACCTGTGAAAAGGCTGGGCTAGGCCTAGCAGGCAGATACAGCATCCTTAGTGCACAGTCTGAATAGCTGTGGGTAAAAAAATGGTAATTGTAAAAAGTTAAAAGCTTTTGACTGCTTCTGGCATGAAAAGAAGATTATAAGAGAGGTTTACTCACTTGTTATCAGGCAAACTTGAGTTGTGGGAAAGTAAACAAGTATGGAGTATCATACTGAGTAAAGAGAGAAAGCTGCTGAATGGGTAAAGGAAGATTAGGGACAGTGGAAGAGATTAAGAAGTGGTGGGAGGGAAGCAATTTATAGAATACCAAAGCAGATAAACAAGGAATATATGCAAGGGAGAAAGGAATAAATATTTAGGTAGCATGAGAAAGTGAAACAGAGAGAGAGAAGAAGAAAAAGATGGTAAAGAAAGGAAGAAAGAAATAGAAAAGGTAAAAAATCCAGATGATCTATAGTTACTTAATACAATGATATTGCCAAGCATACCACTACTTTGCATTGCATTCCACTTACAGGCAACAATTAAATTAAAACTTATCTTGTTAAATTAAACACAGGATACATACATCCAAGGCATAATCTACAAGCAGAAAATCTGTTCTTTAAAAAAAAAAAATAGAAAAAAAGCTGTATCATCTTACAATGGGCTGTGGGTAGCCGATACCAGCTGAACCGGCCTTCACATCATAGGAGTCATACTGTGGAGAGAAACTCTGTAAAAGAAACAGAGAAAAACAGAAAGAAAAAAAAAAGAAAAAGGAAAAAAGTTGATTGTTATGAATCAAGTATGCCTTTTCTTACACTGGTGTGACAAACATATGGAAATAATTATCTATTGAGCAGTACTTGTTTGACATACAGTTGCCAAACCATCCATAGGAAAAGCCCAGCCAATAGCTTTCTTTTGAGATCACTGTGATGTTAGCTCCCTATGTTGTCTGCATCCCGTTTTCATCTTGGCAGCTGGGCCTCAGCTGAACCAAAAAATTAACATCCTTTCTCCTCTTATTCTTGTTTCACTGCTTTTAATTAAGCTTTTCCCCCTATTTTCTTTATCAGCCTCTTTTCTGATGAAGCATGCAACAGTTTATTATTGTTTTCCTAATTTCTTTCACTTGTAACTGATGAATATCTCATTTCAGAGTACTTCGTAGCAAAAAAGTTTCTTACCTATGTGTAAGTCTATCCACTGAATTACAAATAATTTATTTTACTTCATGTGTGGGAACTTACGCATCTCAGAAAACCGAGTTTTATGCTTTTTTCCTAATGCCATTTCCCATCTTTCCCTTTCTCCCTTCACTATGTCACTCCAAATAATTCAAATACAATCATCACTTTTGATCCTAATCAGCCAAGCCTCAATGCTTTGGACAATTTTTCTTGAAACACTCTAAGGCATGGAGTGAAAATGAGTTCTGTGGTTCTGAGAGCAGATAGCACCTTTCACACATCCATTTACATAAAATACTGCTTAGAAAAGGAAAACTCTAAATTCTACAGTTAGTTTTTCAAGGAATTCCCATGTAAGCCTCTTAATCAGCATATGCTGATTTTGTTATGCACATACTAGCAAACTCAGTTGAATAATATGGCATTAATGCAGTTTATGTGTTAGTGGCATGTAATTGGTTGAGCAGGAAAGGTTGAATACATGCAGTGTTCTGCCTGATAACCCAAACCACTGTGGCCCTAGCGCCACTGCTGACCAGGTACAAGAAGACTCCGGTGTTACTGGAGCACCCTCTCATCAGGATTCAGCCGCACATCTTTGATGCAGCATTGGAGTAGGGGACTAATTCAGCCTATCACCCTTACCTGTGATACCCAAAGCAACCTAAAACCAGTAGCTCTCTTGGTATATTATTGTGACATCTATTGATACTGGTTAACTGATCCCATGGGTACGTCTTCCAGAAGCTTAGTCCTTCGGATGGAAACCCTTACAGAATTAAATAAACCAAGACATCTTTCCTCAGTTTTTGGCTTACCTGGGAGTGGGAAGCATACATGGAAGCTATAAACAGTGGCCTATGTTCAAAAGCAGCAATTGTTTTAACATATGATTTTTTAGCAGTTTTGTCCTAAAGCAATCTCATGTTGTAAAGGTAGGTTTGCTCCATCGCATGGGAGACAAAAAAAGTGCTAGCTGTGGCTCAGCTCCCTTAACAAATCCAACTGCACAGAACTTTTAGTTAAAATTAGCTCTCTTGCTTAGTCTGTCCCACTCTTCAGAAGAGAATTCAAGATTCAGTGGGTTAGAATTAAAGAGGGAGCATGACAAACAGCACCTACAAGGCACTTCCCTGCAAGCAGAGGACCTGTGTTTCTGTTTAGTCTCCTAGGAATGTTTCTTTATTAAACATGCTTTGGATAAACCATAGGAAAGTAAGAGAGTTCCCGAACTATTAAGCTTGAGGGGAGATCCTCCATCCTGTGCATTTTCTTTATTGTCAGGTTATTTCTGAACTAGGTAAGTCCTTCCTTAGATCCGTCTCCAAAAGGTTTAAAAAGTAAGATAAGGCAGAGATTTAATTGCACTCCAGAAAAATTTTGTGGGCAAAACCCAAACCCAACAAAACACCACCTACCACTCAGCTGTGTTTTTCAAAGGCACAAATAAGAGACAGACGCCACTGAAAGGAGAATATGCGTGAAGGTGGAAGGAATAGGTACCTACAGTATTGCTTTGTATGCTTATGAACAACAAGGTAGAAGCTGAACGTAATGATGACTTACGCCTCCGTTTATACTGGGACATGACTGGCAGATCCCGGGGGGGCCAGGAGCTCCGGGACTCCCTGGCGCTCCTGGTGGGCCAGGGGCACCGTTTCTGCCTGGAGCTCCAGGAGAACCCTGCAAAGACACAGAGCAGATACAGACATTGGCACTTGCCTCCAACTGCAAGGACATCACAGAACAAATCCTTCCATTCGTAACTAAGCCTGTGTGATTGTGGTGAGAAACTTTCCCTATTAAATATAACTAAGTTAGTCCAAATTACTTTGGTCTAAACTCTCTCTCTCCTTTTCCAGTTTAAGTTTTTGAGAGTTTTGTTGAAGCTAAAGGCCTACTTCAAAATAACTTTATGGTGCAGTCCTGCAGACAGTTCAGACATCAGTGAAAGGTGGATATTTCAGCAGCTTGAATGGGAGATATAGAACTATAGGAATTTGCTCTTGATTTTGTCAGTTTCCTTGGAAAAGACTACACTTACAGGGTCTCCTTTGGGGCCTCGGCTGATTACTCCAGGAGTCTGGAAAGAAAGGAAAAGGAATTAAAATAAGAAAGAAAACAAACCTGAAACCAAACCCTGAATATATATACATATATAAAAGATATATATACACACACGCACACATACATATATACATATATAAAAGAGGAAAACACACATAAACATTGGAACATAGTTTTATCAAATTAATTCCATTTATTCTTTTACAGTATATTAAAAACTTTTAATATAATAGATTAATA
>NW_009924029.1:0-22446 GCF_000696875.1 Nestor notabilis | reverse complement strand
TTGAACCACGACAACCTGTTAACTTTTTGAGATTTTTTTCAAAAGCTTTTTGAAGCTTTTAGGGACACTTACTATTTTTCACAGCAAATGATTGTAAATACTTGAAGAAATGTGGTAACAGCCATGTGACATATGATACAAGTTGTAACTTAAAGGTATGCTGCATCTTACAGCTGTCTATTTTTCTCAGTGAAAGTACTTCCCCCCTCCCTTGCAGTTCTTTTTTTTTTTTAATGAAGGCCATGCTTTTACCACAATCTATCCCTATCTCTGTCTCATTTATTCTCCTCATTATCCCCAGAAGCCAACCAGATCCACCTGCGTATTTCAGCTTTGGAAATCACATCATAATTTTAAACATAAACCATGTTTCTTGTCAAAAAGTCTCCATCTTTTCACAGTCTTCCAAAGAGGGTTTTATTTTTTAAGAAAACTCCACTGCTATAGTGCTAAAAAAGAAAATCCTTTTGATTAATTTCTCTCCCAGAAGAATTGCAGGGGCAATCATATGCACGTTGGAAAAAAGATCGGCATCTTTCTCTCCTGATCTCTCCTCCTCTGCACAATCCTACAGTTTGCAGCTTATCTGACATCCTGGTGACATTTGTACAGACAGTGTAAACACTGAGTTGCCTTCTGTTCTCTAGCATCAACATGATAAGAAGAGATATGAACGATAATACAAAAACTACTGGATGCCAACACTGGAAATCAAAGTGATTCCAAAGTGATGTATTTGGTTTACTTTGTTATTATTATATAAATCTACATGAACCAAAAAATGCATAAAATCCAAATCCAAGGTTTTTCAGAACAAGCAATGGACTATACATGCATTGGCTGTTGTTCTTTCTGTCTTATAAGACCCATGGACAAAGAGCAGCTACAAGAAGCTCTGAAAAAGAGGTCCTATATGGGTATGGGGTCTTGATTTTGTGTTTGCTTATGTGAATGCTCATTTTTGTAAATGAAGTCAGAGTTCTTGCATCTGAAGACCATGAGTTAAGCTGCCTGCTTTTTCCAAAGTCTTTCTGATCACATGAGATAGGAACCCAGATGGTAATTCTAAGTGTGGTAATTTAATTCTCACTATTTAGATATCTGTTTCCCCTGCAAATCCCTGGGAATTATAGAATGTGCAATAAGTCTATTTGAATCTTTCCCAGCTACACAGTACAAAAAGCTGTTCTTCAGCTAATGAATTCACATTTTATTTGCCAAATGCAGGATCATATCCAATTACAATTAAGCTTAAATTTTATGTTTGCTTAAAAAGGAGTAGTTCATCCAGTTATCTAGTTGCATATATACCCAGGAAAACACAGATTTTCTTTCCTTTCTACTGTCTATCTCTCCTTGGGTTCCTAGGTTTCTTTCTCTGATAGTGGAAGAAGCAGACAGTTACAAATTTAAAATACCAGGGTTTTTTGTTCCTTTCTTACTCAAATCTTAACGGACAATGATACGAATAATATATATGAAAAAATAGCTTTTCATCCTTTCTCGATTTCTTTAATGTTTCTGGAATCTGTTTTAACTTCAAAGCACCAAATTTCCTAAAGACACTTGCAGGGATGTAGGAAGCATGACTTTCAAGGGTACAACTTAAAATGAGGCACTCTTTCACAATCCTACAGAATGGCAGATTAGGACAGGATGAAAATAACACCAAAATACTGAGGTTGGTTTCAAAATACTACTGTTTTCTTCATTTTGAATTTGGTTAATTTACAATCTTTTTAATGCTTGCGTTTATATTTTTACTTGGTATATCTAAATGTTAGGCAGTACTTGTGCATTGTTTTTATGGAAGCAGTTCTCACACCAGGACTCCAGCTTTTAAAGGAACACCAAATATTGAGAAGTCTGTGATTCAGACTGTGAGAACTGCCAATAGTAGATCACGGTTGCGGTGGGATGCATCCTGTGCACTTATTAATAGACAGCTTTTTGGCTATAATTAAGAATATAATTTATATAAACAGCCCTGACAAATCAGTCCCTGATTATGTAGTCTCAGATTTAGCTGGATTTCATTTCTGTGGCTGGAACTGAGTGTTTCAGTTAAATGTTAATAATCTAAACCCTTTAATAAATCCACCTTGATTGCCCTGATCAGTAAATAGCTTCTTGGAAGTATAACAGGCATACAAAATAGTATTCTTTTGCAGTTGTTCACTGGGAGACAGAACTTTCCTACTATTTAGCACAATCAAAAAAGTCACTGAAGTGTTTGTGAAAGACAATGAGTTGAAAAGACAGTTAATGATTAATTAAAATTTTGAGCAGCCAGTAAACTGCTTTACAGGAAAACAAACATCACACTGGCAAGCTCAGACTGTGAGACTTTGCATATGCAAGAATGCTGCCTAAATGCACATACACTGGGATGGATGGAGCTGATTTCCCTTACACCTTGATAAACAATATTGGAGTGTTTTACAAGTTCCTCTGCCATGATTGAAGCTGAGGGCCCCTCAGTCAAGGCATAGGTTTAACATCAAGTTTTGACACATGCTGCAAGGCTTACACATGCATGAGGAACTTTGATAAAAGAACTGTGAGAAATTAAAGCTTAAAGAGCCTGCCTGTGGAAAGTCCCATTAAAAATTCCCTGGTCACAAACTGGGCTTTCTGCTACTTCTTATAGTTACCCATCTCATAGATGGGTAACAGTCTTGGGAATCTGGAAAATGGGAAATAGGATCCATGCCCTCCTAATCAGAACATGTTCAAAATCACATGTCCTACTTCTGTGGGGTACGTCCTAAACATGTGGAAGAAATGTTCTCTCTTGTTCGTTGCAGCTGGTCACTATGAAGCAGAGTTTGGTGGAGAAGAGATGAGAAGTTTCTCTCCCTAGGCCAGTGGGAGGCAAAGGAAGTTTTTGGTTCCTGCCCCTGTCTCTTGTTTACATATTGTACATTATGACAGGATAATGTAAAAGAGGTGAGATTTGTAATATGATCTGATAGACGTTATGGGATGAACAGATGTACCCGCAAAATCTGGATAGATTTTCAGGTACATAAGCCCTTTATCAAATCTGACACAGAGTATTTGGTCTCAGTAGAACAGAGTGTCCTCGTTATACTAGAACAGTGTTAAACATATACAAAATAAGGTAGGAGGAGGAACTTAGGATCAGGAGAGAAGAGGGTGGGCTAGTAGAAGTGAAAGAAAACGTGAAGGATATAAACCATTGTTCTCCTTTTAGCTCATGCTGTTTAGTTAGAATTTTTTTGCTCCTTGACATGTCTTTAAAAAGTTCTGGTAAATGCCATGGAGGTCCAGTTCTATGGCTCTATGGTTTGAGGTCCTGCTCTGGCTGTGCAGTTCCATCTCCACGATGGACACTGTGTTGTGAGAGGCTTCAAGGGATAGTGCTGAGATGGAAACAAGAAGATGAAGGTGGGGAAAAAAAAAGGTAGCAGAGGGTCTGGGTGGGTTCAGGGCTGTGTAAGTAGGGAACTGAGATCTGAAAGGTCAGAGGTGGGGTGACTATTGTCTGATGGTTGTTCTTCTTATAACTGTTACTTCAGTTGCTTCACTGGGATGAAATTCTGTTATTTATAGTACTTGGTCACTGTTTGAAACATGTATCTTATTATCCTGGGAATCACATAGGAATCAAAGACATGCATGTTTCTCATGAAATGTGGGGGTTATGTCAGGTCTTTGGAACTGGGGTAGAAGATACTTGTTTTCTATTTTTAGAAAGTTGGATGGGGTTTTGAGCAACTTGGTCTCGTGGAAGTTCCACCTATCCATGGTGGGGGTGTGGAACTAAATGATCTTTAAGGTTTCCTCCATGCCAAACCATTCTGTGATTCTATAATTAGGGTGACAACAGAACTGCTTTCAGTAAAGCTGTATGAATAGTTGGATTTATGCCTTGGTGCATGAACCAAACTTAAAAAGAATATTCAGGTCAAACTTCAGTGCAAATTTAGCAAGTTTATTTGGTAAATTAAATATGTTTCATTTTCATCTGACCACTTTTTATTAAATATGCAAAAAATCCAGTTGGATCCAAAAGGGTAATTTGCTGAGGGAAGCTGCTGACCTTTCACAGAATGGCGAGAAGCAGACACCTGACCTTCTTGGGAGGGCTCCTGTATCATTAAATGTCATCAGAGTAGGGCTGTCTCTGTCACCTCAAGCATATGCTACATGATATAAATTGCAGGGCATTGCAAGGATTAAGGATCTTGCCTGTGGCCTCACCTCTATGCTTTTTATATTCTTATTTCTGAGTTTGAATAGATAACAACATTGTTACATCCCCAACTGGCTTTTGTGCAAATGTTCTATTCTAGTGAATGAAGCTTAGGAAGATATTGAATATAAGCAGGGGAGGGGGTTGGGAGAGACTTTTTCTGGCTTATGACATTTCTGGCATATGGTGTTCCTGCTTACTTTTCCATTCAGTTTTAATAAAGTTGTAAGCGTTTCTACAGGCATTTAAACACCTAGATCTACAGAATTTATGATTTCTTCTACTGAAACCAAGAGAATCTTGTTCTTACAATCTCAAAGATTTTTTTTTCCCCCAGCTTTTTCCTGAAGTGAAAGTAACATTTTGTTGTTTTTCATAAACATGAAATGGTCATAGATGCATTCACTGTAAACTGTCATCTTCTTCAAGTCTATTTTATGACCAATTTCAATTCCATGGGAATCATGTATTCAGCATAATAACTAGTTTTGTAATTTGTGAAGTCCTTAGTTAATATTTGAATAGAAAGAAAACATTTCACTTTGTAATAAGAATTTTCACTTCGTAGGAAAAAAACTCACAGTGTTCTGTTAATCCTAGAAATCTTGTTTCTGTTCACAGTCTGTTGCAACAGCTTCAGATATATTTCCTATGTCCCAGGCACAGCTGAAGTGTTAAGACCAAAGGAGTTACCATCTCATTCAATTGGTCTCAGCCTGTCTCAACTGCTACACTAGGGCTGTGAAGTGGCTGCCACTTGGACCGGTTGTGTTGGGGCTGAGTAAGTAACACATTTTCTCAAGCAAGTGCAGTAATTTGGATAATGAACTACTCCATTTTTGAAAATCAGCAAGGAAGGGCTTTAAGTACTAGTTTTACAGTAGAGCTTTTTTGGAAAAGAAAGGTGACTCTAAAAACTTACATTGACTCCTTTCTCATATTTTAGCTGGAGCTCCAGATGCTGTGTCATACTGCATCTTTCATTTCTCTCATGAGATAGGAAAAAGTAAATCCCACAGCTTTTACTTTAGCAGTCCTGAGGAGCCATGGCTGGAAATTTTAAGGAAAAGCAAATTCTAAATAATTCAGCCACCCAGCCTAGCAAAACTTTTTGGACTAACCTCACACTTTCAATTCAAGTTACTTTCAGGACTGACTGCACAGTTGAGTTTCAAAGGGAGTGTAGTTTAGACCTTTGTGACTAGCACAGCTCACAGCACAAAGAAGCCTGAACTTTTCCTTGTTGCATCAAATACTCCTTCTCATTTCCTCTCCAAGGCAGCAGCTTTCCACACTATTTTGTTCTTTCCTACTACACTGTCTCCTTCAGAACACAGAGGAAAGAGTACTAACCTCTGAGGACATCTTTGAGTTACTAAGTGGTGTTAACAAATTTTATGATAAATATTTCAAAATTGCATATTAAGCATGTCTGGATTGCTGGTCACTGACTGGAAATAATATTACATGAAAGGTAGTAAAGGAAGTACATTTGTACACAGTTCGAAGTATTAGGAAGTACTTAAGCTGTGCGGGTCATTGGCTTGAAGATACTGCACCATTAACACTTACAGGATTTATTCTGTGGCATGGGAGAAGATTGCCAGACTAGGGGTGAAATCCTACCTTCTATTGGAACAGGGATTTTGATTCAAGCCTTGAGGAAACAGACGTCTCTGTTGTGGTCACTCTCTCTAACACCAGGTCAAGTGGTGCTCTGGCTTCCACTAGGTAGAGAGGTGAGGATCAAAGGAAATGGAAGGATTTGTAACAAAGATGATCAGGGTCTAGCAGATAAAGTTGACACAAAGCCCAAGATCAAGAGAAACCTTAAGCTGATGTTTTGAAATTCTTATCTGACAATTTTTCAGCCTTGCATGGTCTAAAACCAGCTTTAGTAGACTTTCTTGAACAAAGTCTACTTTCTTGGTTTGATCCCTAGGTGGCCAGAGTACTACTTGATGGATATTAGGAAGGGAAGCAAAGCCGACATTTTGCTGAGAAGATCAAAGCATGTTCAACACTGTCAAAAGCTGGCAGAATGCATCACTTTCTAGCCATGACTTTTTCTGTTCCTACAGCAGAGAGAAAAGTAATGGAAAATTTTATGGTACTGCCTCTTTTTCCTACATGAGAATTGTCTGAAACCTCTCCTGTGAAGAAGCATCATGCCTTTTTCTCAGTTATAGGCACAATGCATGAAGGATTTAACAATGACACATTTAGCCCTCTAGGTAATTTCTGATATGACTGCTCTAAAATTCACAAAGTGCCTTAGAAGACTTTGGCTTAGTGCTAATTTGAACTATCAACAGATGAAATATTCAAGATGTGTGTAGCACTTAAGACTATAAGCATTGACTTGAATGATTAAAAAAATCTAAAGCAACTGTAATTAAAATTTAATAATTCATAGACTGCAGTATTAAATTGCGAGTTGTTTCAGTTTGTAATTTTCCATTAAATTAATTGTGGTAAGGAATGGCAGTTTCCAAGAAGGTACATACACAGAATCTCAGCCAATACTGATACATGCACTTGTAATTCAAGTCAAGTAATTAAGAATATTTATGTAAGGGTGAGGAATCAATTTACGTAAGTAAAGCACTCTGTGAATAACTGTGTGCATAAGGTATCTAAATGTTTGCTGCATCCAGACCAAGGGACATAAGGAGATATTTGGTGCTGCTCTTCAGTGTAGATTCTAAGAAAGTAACATTTGCTGCAGGAAGAAAAGGAGGTGATTTTTGCACTCTCTCCTTCCCCAGCAGCTGTATTTTAGTCAGCGCAAGTCACTTTGCAGTGCAGGCTGTTCCCTGCAGGTTTTGTGGAATTGTGATGCTCATGTTTTGTATCCTGAATAAAAAATAACAAGGCCACCCCAAGTTTACATCAGGGCAGAATCTGATCAGCAAAAGTTACCCTGAAACAGTGGAAGTCAAAGGAAAAGATAAAGGACTGGGAAGAGGAAGAGACAAATATAAAAAAAAAAGTGAAGAGAGGAAAGGGAGGTGGGTTGTAAATTGTTATTTCGGAAATAGAAGGATAATTTTAAAAGATTCCAACAGAAAATACTATTGCTTTAAAACTGTTCTGGGATGGTGTTTTTTTTGGTTTTGTGGGTTTTTTTTGGGGTGGTTTTTTTTTTTTTTGTTTGTTTGGTTTTGTTTTGTTTTTTTTTTTTTTTTTAATAAAGCTTGCTACAAGTTGCAGTCAGTGCTTGAATGGATGTAGTCAATGAGAATTTATTTTTTAAAGGTGGGTAACAGATATTAATATTAAAGAAGTTTATCCTGTTTTCTGGAGAATTAGAAATGAACGTGACTCTAAGATTTTAGACATTAAATATGTATAATTGCATGGCTCTGGCCACAAAGAGAAAATTCTATTCTATGTTCAAAGGGATATTTCTATGCAGTAAGACACAGATAATGCAGAAAAGACATTCGTAGCCTTTAACCCTGGTGAATGAATAAGTAAGATTATATTTTTCAAGGCAAAGAATGACAACAGAGGATATCCATGGTATTTCTTGTGTGGATAGAGACACTTCAGTCCTTGTTAGCACTGTGTTTGTTTTCTCCTTGTTTTTGCATTAAATGATAAAAGGCAACTGAATACTAAATAGTTTCATAATGAAACAAAATGACTAATTTTATATAAGAAAAATGTAAAAAAACCGTTTTAGTGTATTACATTGGGTGAATGCTCAGTAAAACAGATCTGTAATTACTGTCTGAGACCTCTGTGTGGAAGTGCAGTCAATGTCAACATCATGACAGGAGACACAGCAGATTATTTCCTTGTATTTCCATTCTGGAATGCAGGACTGGGTTATCCTAGAGAGGCTGAATGAAGAAGTAATTTGCAGAATGACTCATTGAAGTCATTCTGTAAATGTCATATTCTGATCTGTTCAGAGGTTTACAAATAAAAAAAACCCCTGACAAATAGGAGATTGTAAAGCCTCTGTTGGTGCCAATGGAATTAATCAAATTCTTAAGACAAGCTCCCCTTTTTGAGTTGGAAATATCCACTACAAAATGGATCTTTTCAGTAACTCAGTTTCTTCAGTGGAAAATTATGAAGAGCCACATATGCATATGTTTAAGAGCTGTGTGTGAAGCAGTTTTCTCACACACAATTAGCATAGGTCTTAATTACCACGTTTCCAAAATCTGTCAGATAAGATGGTTTAGTTCATCGTGCATCTGTCTGAAAAGTGTTTGTAGGCAGTCAATTTTGTCATTAGAGCTCAACAGTTTTTTGCCTTTCTAATGCTGTTGGAGAAGATATTATACATTGTGGATATCACTGCATTTGTAGCTCAAAATTCTGAATGTTCCTAATGGAGTTAATTTTAAAGTATGTACCATTTACTTATTTACTGTGATTTAAAAAATGCTTTATTAATTGACTTTCAAGAATAAGTAAATCTTTATTGCTTCATAAGTATCTTATGTATCTTCATGTATCTAAGTGTCTTCTTGCAACATGTTTTGAGGCTTGCCTAGGTATAGATATATGTAAATAAATATATGTATTCATTTGGTTTTATGTATATGTTCATGTAATCTTTGTATTATATTATCTAGGAGATTATATATAATTACCTACATGGAGCATTCATTTTGTCCTCTCAGGAAGATCAAAAGAGGATTGGTTTAAGTACAAATGGCCCAGTGGGAACAAGCAGATGAGGTGCACTAGCTCTTCCAGGCAATATCAGAGCGAACAGAATTAACATGGGCAGTGAAACATGATCTTTCACTTGTTTCATTGATACAACAGGTAATAAGTAATAAAAAGCTGTGGTTTTCTAATTTAGATCTCAGTTGCTACAAAGGTATGTATAGTATAAAGAAGACAAATCAGGTGACCCTAGTCACCTTTTTATTGTAGTAAAAACTACAAGAAAAGCTCAATTCAGTAAATAAGTGACAATTTAAACAAATAAATACATAAGTTAATTATACTTTGGAATTCACTGCCTAAACTAAGGTAGAAATAAGTTAATATAAAGCAAACATATGAACTTTCACAATCTCATCAGTCACATTTGCTTACAAGACAGGTATTTTACATGAAAGGTCTTCATTTGATACACTATTTTGAGCAAAGAGCAGGATCTGGATGTTTAGCTGAACAGAAACCGATAGTGAATGTTTATTCCTATTCAAAGTGACTTGGTTGGCTCATGCCCTGAAGAGCAATGGTTTGTATTAGATAACAATAATTGTTTTTAACAGGTCATTCTTCTCTAAATTTTCTTGCCAGACAAAACCATCTGATATATCCAAATCTGACAGCAGACCTTGAGAAAAAGTGTTTTTTTAACAAATTCAGTTTTATGCTTTGAACATCTAGATTATGGAATTCAAGGAAAATATTTTTTTTTTCTCTTAAATGAAAATATGTAACAGGCAGGAACTTCCCATAGCTTTTCACATACAGAAATTGGCCCAACCATCAGAAATGTCAGTCATGGACAGGTTGGATGTTTCACTGTACTATCATGTCACATCATTCAACTTGTATGTTCAGATGCTGTTATGAAACAGCTATATGTTTTGAGAAATTACTAACGCTGGATGTATTTTGATCTCCGTTTGCTAACAAAAAATACAGGAGAGTGAGAATGACAGCTGGGTAGGAGATCGTTACAGCCAAAATAACTTCCTTGCAAATTTCTCTGGACTTTTGAACTGTAGGAAAGCCTCTCTTGAAAGCAGAAGCAATTTCAAATATATTAACAGCAACAGAGATTCAAAATGAGAAGTACTGAGACTCTAATCTGTGAATTCAAAGCACAAGAATGTCTAGAAAATTCTGGCCCTGGGTAGTAAAAATAAAGAGAAACAGTGAAATAATTACGATATTTAATTCATAATACAAATATGTTTATTAATACATAAAAATGTATAACAAATAGAGTTTTGTGAAGAACTCTTAGACCTAAGAAACAGGAACACTTAGTTTCTGTTAAGAATTATAGGGACACCCCCCACCAAATCCCACAGTTTTGCTCTAAGCAGCTTGAGAGTTTCCCAGAGCAGCAAAATATGATTTTTATTTTTAGTTCTGAATATAAATTTAAAAAATACATATTCATAATTAACAGTAGCAAAATCCAGTAGGACTTACAGATGTGTGGCATTCTGGTTTTGACTTCCATCACTGCTAATTTTCATCTCAAAATGTGTTACGCTCACATCAGTACAGAATGTCTTTTGTGTTTTGATGCTCCAGACATGGAACTGTAATAGTTAGTTGTCTCCTTCCCTTCCAATCCCATCCTTCCTTTTCCTCTGCTCTTCCCCCCAGAAAGAAAAAGGAGGCAGAAATCTTGACTTGGGCCATTTCAGTCAGAATGTTCATGTCATACTGCCAGACATCTTGCCACTAGAATTAGATGTCAGCCCCCTCAGCAAACTGTAGGATTTTCTGTGTTAATTTTATTTTTTGGCATAGGCTCCATGGCTGGTATTTATCCATGCTTCTCATTTCTGTTTGTGTTTGAACTAGCACTAACCCTTACCTGCACCGTTTGCTGGTGCAAGCATGCATGTATGTGTATCTCTGATTCTTTTCCATAACTTATCACCTATGGGAAAAGTATGGGTCTTTTACCATTATTATGTTCTCATAATCTGTATCCAGGTGCTTTAACGTGCTTGACAGAGTCTTTTTCTAATAGAAACAGAAACATAGCACCTGGTAGGGCTGTGAAGGAGGTTATCCAGGACCGTTCAGCAGTTTGACATCTGAAGACAATATTTTCTTTTAGTTATCTGCAGGGTATGGATTTTCATAGCAGTCACAATCTCATCACTCACATCAGAGAGCTATGGTTAGCCATTGTCATTGCAACTGTAATAATGTACACCTTTAGAATTATAATGTAAAATACAATTGAAAGCTTATTTAGACCACCACCAAATAGCTTTTAAAATGGAAAACATGTTGAAAGTATTTTTAATTCTGAACTGAACAAATAAAATAAAGGAACTCTGATACAGTGACTAAGAGCTTAAACTGGTGATACAATTGGTACATATGAATGATACAAAGTTGTCTTACAAGTAAATCTAAGGGAATTTGACCTAAAAAGTCAGTCATTGTTCAGTGCTGAAAAGTACTTCAGTTTCTACTATGGGGATCCAAAACCAATTCTCACAAGTTTTTATCAGAGAAAAAGCAGAATTGTTTCTGATATGCTTTTGAGCTTTCATTAAGTTTAAAATACTTGCACAGTATGCAACTTCTGCAGTCTTTTTTCTGAAAAAAAAAAAAAAAAAAACCAAACAAGTACCACATATAAGATGAAATATTCATTGATTTTTTTATTTTCCTTTTGAACATTTTTGGTAATGCAAGTCACTCTTGTGGAAAAAAACTTGACTAAAATAGCACATTATCCACAGACTCTGAATGAGTAGAGTATAATGAATGATCAAATGTGAGGGCTCACTACTATGGAGGAAAATTCAGCAAACCAAATGTTACAAGAGATCCTCTTATTTTTGCAGATTCCTAATTAATAAATGAAAGCTGTAAGTCAAATGTTTCTCCAGCATAAAAACCCTTTGCAGTCCTTGGTAGACAGGAGAAAAACAGAAGTCATGATTTCAAATATATTTTAAGTCTGCACACCTCCAGGCAATGTGATAATAGCATTTGCACCTCCATCTATCTTGCAGCTGATCTAACTATCTGCTGACAACCTGAGCAACATGAAAGCCTCTTTCTTGGAAGGCCCTCTAAAATCCAAACAGACTTGATGATGAGTTTGTAACTGGTGTAGCAGGGAGACATGCACAGAAGAAACACATGAGTATACCTGCAGTTTCAAAAGAGAACATGGCTTATAGTGCTGCTTAAGAAAACTGCCCAGTGAGATCATGGCGAGGCTGGGCATAAGGATATTTTATGTGGAGGTTAGACAAAACATTTCATGCACTCATAGCTGAGGACACCTAGAAAAGAGCTCCAGGAGTCAAACCCCTCCCCACTGTTGTAAATTGCTAGCAATTAGTCTGCTTTATTCTGAATCAATATTTTTAATTAAAAATGAATACATAATGCCTTCCAATGCTACTGTATAGTTTCTCTGTATTAATTCAATTGCAGAAAGAGATATAATGCATGCTAAAATTTCCACTGTCATTCAAATATATCTTTTTATATTTATCAAACACCAAAGGTGACCAAGGATTTTAATAACAATGGCTCTATTACTTTTTTTTTTTTCTGAATTTCAGTTATTACAGCTGGATATCTTCTCCTCAGTGACAACTTTTTTTGTGTTTAGACTATGATAAGACATTTTAAATTGTTGTCTGCAAATAATGTTTGCTATTTTTTACATTGCAACATCTAGTTTGACTCTTCAGACCTCATTTACAATCAGCAATGCTGTCTCTACAGTCCCAGGAATATTTTATACTTGAAAGTGCACAGATTTTTTTAGTTTGGCCATCTGTGTACAACTGCTTACTCAAATCAATGTAGCCGAGGTCATCTTCCATTTCTTGTCTAAGGCTGTCAAATTTATTTTCAGCCTTGTCAAATTCAGCCTTTGCTTTTTATCTTTGTGCTAAGGGGGTTTTAGTGTAAGTGTGTTTCTGTTGGCATTTCTTTTTCTGTCCCCCTTTTGACATATTGCTTTTTGTGCCATTTATTGCTCTGTGACCATTCTTGGTCTTATTTTAAAACACAGACTCTTTTCTTTGTCATATTCATTGTGTCTCTTACAAGCTCTAATACAATCTTAAACCCCCTAAAGCAAAGCAGATAGTGATGGTATCTGGTTTGTTTCTCATGTTTCATATGAACTGTACTCAGAAATCTGATCAGAGTATCTTGAGAAGAAAATTATATAGTTCTGGCTCAGGAGGTGTGAAAAGTTCTGTAACATCTCTGAGTGCTTGTATAATCTCTCATTATTGTTATACTTTGAACAAAAAAAAAATCACTAAGAAAAAAAAAATCCTGAACTTGTAAGCATTTTAGCTAGTATACTTAAAAACTTTTTAAGAAAAAAATATAACCAAACCAACACTTTGTGTGTTGCATTGTATACATGCATAATCTGTCTCGTTTATGATTAAAATGCTTGTATCATCCCATTTGTGCTGTTCACCTGCAGACACACTCATCTAAGCTTACCTATTGCACACCAGAAGTGGCTTACTGCAGTTTTTTCCTATACTGTGGATCCAAAATAAGGTTGTGCCCAGGTACCCCATGTGACTGCAATGCCTAGCACCCAGACTGAGTGCACCCTTAGGGACACAAGGTGGTTGCAGCTGATCAAGCCATGCAACAAGTAACTCATCAGAGAGTATTTTGTTTACTTTTTGCTTTTGGAAAATTTTCAGGTACATCTTCCAGGACACTATTTCACCCCAAAAGTTTCGAATGGTGCATTTGACACAAAACTGCTTAAGCATTTGCTGGAATTTATTACCCCCTTGTGATAGATTTCAATAACTGGTCTGTCCTTGTTGACACAGAGTCAGTTGTGTGTATTGCTACATCTTTTTCACTTTGTTTTCATAAAACAGAATGCTGAAACTCATGACCGACCTTGAAAATATAGTTTTACACATAAATATTTTTTCCCTCCTCCAGAGAGCTTTTGTCTCTACCTCAAAAGACCACTCAAGAGTGGAAAGCATGAAGCTGTTTCAGCTGCTCCCTCTCTTGTTTGCACAGCCAGCAAGGTCAGGTACCTCTTACTGCTAATGCTGTTCCTATGCAAGACCATGAAAGTCCTACAACTTTGGAAAACTGCCAAAATGTGGGGAATGGAGAGCAGAGATGTACTAAGAGGCATGCATGGCAAGAGGGATGCACTGTTCTCAAAGGAAAGCAAAAATTGTGCAATGTCTTGATAGGGTGAACTGACGTAAATCCCTGCAAAGCAGGAGAGTGAAGGCTGGCAGGAAAGGGATGGCTTCAAAATGAATCTGGATTTCGCTTCTGGTGCCATTTGGGTGCCGTCTCCTGGTGGTGGGCTGCCCCATGAAGCAGGCAAGCTGCTGCACCAGCGTGGCAGGTGGTTCTGGGCTTCAACGGGTGGGCTCAGAGCAGCCCGAAGCAGAGTCAGACGCCATTGCAAGCTACAAGATAAACCAATTCAGGCATTTTGCTCAGTTGTGCCTCTCTTACAGGAGCTTAGGATGTTGGGGCAGGGAAGGGAAGGATGTGCGTGCAACCCAAAGCGCTCTTGTGAGGGTCAGCTTTTTGCTCTGTCCTTTATAACTGTTACCAAGGCAGGCTGGTGGAGTGATGCTCTCAGAGGCACAAGACTCATCCCTAATTCCTTTTTTTCTTGAGAGAACTGACATCCACTGTCTTGCTTTCCTGAAATGGTGTTTTGAGTGTTTGTGTTCAGAGAGCTGGAGAGAAGAAAGAAGTCTGTGCATGATATGCCCTTGTGGTTCACCCAGATTGAGGAAGATACGGGAACCCTGGGGGCAAATGACAGAGACCTGTGCCTGTGACAGGGGTTTCTTCGGTGTTTTGTGTTAGTCAAGAGTTTGCATGTAACTGATGAGCTGTTCAAGCAGCAAAGCCTGAAGTTTAGGATTGCCTTCTCCAAGCTGAGCACCCTAAAAACTAGAATTATGGGTCAGATTCAAGTTTTCTTTTCCAAAAAACCTTTCTGAGTTCTATTTGGAATGGTACAATAGCCTTAATGGAAGAGGAAAGCCCCCTTTACTCAAATAATTCTCCTGAGAGGAGGCTGCTCAGTGGTTTGAGGGGGATCAAGGTTCCTGGCCAAGGTCAGGTGACCACCTTTGCCCACTTTGATCTTTTCCCCTCCCACGGCTGCAGGACCTCCCAACTGCTGTTCCTGGGTGCTATGGGTGCCCCAAGCTGGCTGTGCAGTCCTTATGTGATAGGGATTTGTTTTCTGTCTCATGTTTTTGAATGGAGGCTGGTACAATATGTTGTGAGTTGTGCAGTTCTCCTGTCTTGATTGTCTCCTGAGAGACAGTCTCAGTCCCCTGGACTTGTGCTTTAGGGATGACTGGCTTTTAAAATCTAGTCATGTTTATTTTTGTAACTAGTATTGCCGAGAGACTGTTATTTAGCCCTGCAGGTGAGCGGCACTCTTTTCCCCCTCTCTGGTTCAAAATGGGACAGCCAAGTTCAAATTGCCTGCTGGGAACAACCACCAGAAGTGCTCTCTCTTGAACTGTGTCCAAGCATTGTCTGTGAGCATTTTCATGGGCCAAAATTCTGTCAAAAGGTATGCTAATGATTAAATAAAATGGGAATTTCCACTTAGTTCATCTCATAACTTAGTTGAATTTGTGACAATTATAGTCATATATGTGCTCATTCACTGATCAACATGATACCTTTTTTTCATAAGATAAAGCATTTTGGGGCTCACTACCTTTAGTTAAGCTGCTGTGGATAAGAATAAATATTCTATCTATATCTTTTTAGAAGACAAGTTTATAAGAGTCAGAAGGCCATGGAGTAGCACATCAACAAAACTGAATGGAAATTGTAGAAATTTGTTTCAGAAGTGCACGGGTGACTGTCAACCTGCACAAAGCTTTTAAAACTCTGTCCTTTTGGAAATTTTGTATTTTAACTGAAGAATGGGTGCAGACACTGCTAATTCATTCTGCAACCATAGTCTACTTGGTGAACTGAAATGGGATCCAGAGGCAAGAAATTGGACCCATAACACGTCCTTGTTTTGATGTGTGCTCTATGATGCCATGTCTGAAGCACAGCTTAAAGATTGCCACCTGGTAAATTTAAAGCAACAATGAATTTATTTAAATTAGTAAGCGAACTTTCTAAGATATTCTTCTTGTGAATGTCACATCAGCTGTTCATGTTGATCATAATAATAATTGCTACACCATTGTAAAGAGCTTCCTTTACATCTGCTTAAATATATATCCACAAATTGATCTAGAGGGTAAAATTACACAGCCCAGAGCTCGTTTGTTTCTGTTTAGACATTGATTTTTCATATATTCACTGGAAAGCACCGAGGCCACCTGTGGCATTTAAACTACTTAATGAATGTAGTGCTGATGAAAGAAACATTATTCACTCACTTAGGCTTCTTCCAGACACAGAGCCTCAGATCTTCAAAACTGGGAGTAATTTGTGCCAGACAGAGCTGACAACAGCCCTTTGCTGTTAATCTGCTATTTTTGTCATCCTTTAGACACCTGCATATTTCTCAGGTGTGTGAAAACTGATCTCCAAAATAAGAGGGCATAGATCATCTATGACAGAATGTGCAGCTGTCGCAAAGTGTGTTCCTGGAGCAAATAGATCGAATACCAGTTTATAGATGGTGACTTATTTTATACCTTTGTCAAAAGGAATATTTCAGAGCCTTAGCAAATTTTGTGTAGGCAATCCTGAAATTTATAGATAAAGGTGAGATGAGTTTTCACACATCTTTCAGCATAATTAAGAATTGAATACACAGATCATCATTCAGAGATACCCTGTGGATTTATAGTTCTCCCCGGAATTTTTCAGCTAGCTATTTCTGACATAATACTGTTCTGCAAGTGCACTCTTTATTGTCAGTATGTAACGAAATGCTTAAGCAACCCAAATCTGCAGTGACAAATGAGAGTAATTTCTTGGGGACACTTGTGGCCAAGCCAGATACCTTTCCTCTTTTCAAAAATATGACCATATTTTTACTGTAATAAATACACTTTGAGAGAATGGGAGGTTTTCCCCTCCTGCAAATGAGTAAATATTTGGATTAGAATATTTATAGATCTGATTTTTCCATACTGTTATCATATTCTTCCTCCCCTCCCATTTCATTCTGTAGTTGTGAAAGATCTGCCAGTAGTTCTCCAGTCATTACCTTAAAACTTTGCCTAGTGACTGTCTGCTAAATGCATGGGTCTTCACAAACTTCTCCTTGTGTGTTTGCCTTGAGATGGAAAGTGTTTTCACCCTGTTCTCAGCCCTGATTGTCCTGCATCTGCCGAATCTCCCCAGGGACTCCAGTAGTCATTTTGCAGTTGTACAAAGTTAGCAACTGACCTTTCTTTCTAAACCAGGGCAAAGGTAATCATTATTTCACAGAAGATAAGAATGCATCCACATTTTCACAGTATTATGTCACTCCCATATTTCTTCTTGTACAAAGCTCAGAACTTTGTTGTTGTTTTGAGCTGTGTATTTCCAGGAATGCAAGCCAAAATTGTATAAGGGCTGATTGTTACTGTACACTTAATGTCTTTATACCTGGAAACATGTGTTTAGTGGATGTTTTTTAAACCTCTTGCGCGAGCCTTTCCATGTCCAGAACATACTTCTGCTTCTCAGTTACCTCTCAGCTAAATGAGCTGGTGACAAGCACTATTAAATTAGAATATCCTACTGGCAAAGAATCAACATGCTGATGAAAACAAGCTTGGATAGTTTATCCCTAGAAAGGAAAAAATGCTAAATTAAACATGTTCCATTGCTGAAAGGACAAAGTATTTCCCACGTTGCTCTGGTGTGAAAACAGTCCACTGGTTTTTACTGGATGATCTTCAAGAGTAACTTTAGATATCAATTGAAAATAACGTTTCTCATGGCTGGAAGAATTAGGTGAAGGAAAAATAATTCATGTATATTTCAAGACTGATTTCTCGGTCTGTTTAATTTCTTATAAAATTCGGGACATTTTAAAACTTAATTCAGGTGCCTTCTGCCAGTATTTATTGGGGGAAGAAAGATACATGAGAAAGATACTATTTTCAGTATCTGTGCAGTATCAAGAGACAACTGGATCAGCTTCATATTCATGTTCAAAAAATGTTTTGTTTTTACTTGTTTGCTTGTTTTTTAATTAGAAGTTGTAACAGAATTTCCTGGCTAATAACCAAATCTAAGACCTGCGTTATAACCTGTGTTGTATCTTTACTATAGACTTTTTTAATCCGGCTACAGAATGAAGCACAATGAAGACTGATTGTTAGACTGATTGATTAACTCTGTTTACTTCTATAAAATTTGTGTGGCAACATTTTTGTAGTGGGGAGGGGAGGAGGCTACATGGGTGGCTTCTGTGAGCAGCTGCCAAAAGCTTCCCAATGGCCAAGGTTAAGCCTATCAGTGATGGTGATAGTGCCTCTAGGATAACAGGTTTGAGGAAAAAAGCTATGCAACAGCAATTGCAGCCAGAGAAAGGAGTGAGAATATGGGAGTAACAACCCTGCAGACACCAAGGTTGGTGAAGGAGGGAAAGAAGGTGCTCCAGATGCCAAAGCAGAGATTCCCCTGTGGCCCATGTTGCAGATTGTGGTAAGGCAGGCTTTCCCCTGCAGCTCATGGAAGTCCATGGTGTAGCAGGAGGGTGCCTGAAAGGAGGCTGATGGACACATCCATCAGAGTATCATGAGTATCTTTGGTAGGGTGTTGCTTCTGTTTCTCAGGCTTGCTCCCACTCATCTCTGCTTTTCTTTTCTGAAGGTTGGACCATTGACCCTGTGCAGTAAATTATAATTGCAGTGGTGCATTTGTAAAGTGAATTAAGTCAGTTAAGGATAATGAAACTACTGGTCTACATAACATTCTACATCTTCACCTTCAACTGAATGATACAGTCGATTTTTCACCCTAGTTGGTAACCTCATGTTTGAGTTGTGATAACATAATTTAGGGTGATATAATGGAAGCTGGAGTTTAGCTGTAAGAAATAAATACATTCTTGTTGCTATCAAAAACTTGAAAGACAAATTTAGGTCATTTTGCATCATGGCCAAAATTCACCATTTTTGTTTGAAATTTCTTGTAGCACAGAGGTCTGTTCAGATCACTTTAGTGCCTGAAAGATCATAGAATCATAGAATAGTTTGGGTTGGCAGGGACCTTCAAAGGTTATGTACTCCAACCCCCCTGCAATGAGCAAGGACATCTCCAAATAGATCAGGTTGCTCAGAACCACATCCAGCCTGGCCTTGAACGTAATAGTGAGAATAACAGCTCTCACCAGTTGCTTTTTGTCTCTCCAGAATATGGATTACAGGGATTAACAATCCTTCAAGGGACATCATAAGTAAATTCATTATATTTTATATATAGTCTCATAAAGTGATCCTAGCTGAGGTCTGTCACATTTTAACTTCCATAAATGCTTTGCTCTGTGAACCAATCATTTGTTTTTCTAGTACTGAAAGCGGTGCTTACTGAAACATGAAATCAGTCCAAAAATGGCACTGATGATTTGGAATGATAGATTTGTAGAAATAAGTAATTCATTTGTCAAGGGATTGCCAAAACACCTGGACATAAAACATCTGTCATTTGAAAAGCTGAATAATGGTAAAAATCTAAATTTTTTGAGGTAAATTAATTGTTTATATTCCAATGCTCTGCTCAGAGTGTTGACGTTAACATGTTATACACATAGTGCTATTACCTGTTGCCCTCATAACCATATATATTACACTGGTAACATAACAATATAAGTAAACATGCATGACTTTGAAGAATATAAAACAAACATATAAATAAGTGGAGGGAGTCAGGTCTGAAGGAAAAACATTTTTTGTGCATCATCAAGAACTGAATTTTGGGCTTCTGTGAAATACAGAACTTTTTTTTTTTTTTCCTCCATGTAAATGGCCCCTAAACTGATTTCATAGTTGGAATTACAAATTTTTAATACAATTATTTTCCTTGTTCATCACCTGCTGCTCTTTCTTCTAGGATGAAAATGCATCACTAAAAGAGAAAATTTCCTGATTGCTTTCTAAAGAAACTGTGGAAAAATCGTTGGAACAAAATAGCCAAGCTATATTTTGAGCAGTTTTAACTATGGTTTTTGGCTTCCAAAGACTTAAACCACAGCTTCAGGATGGTAGAAGAGAACCACGTCAAGTGAAATACTGCATGGAATGCTGGCTTTACAAAGCCTTAGATAACTGTAGTCAGTTTTAGGTATTGGTGATAATATACCAAGACAAAATAAATTGCTACCTACAGGATATGAACTTGTATTTCTATAATACTGTGCACTTGAGATTCATGGTGTGATTTATGAACAGTTCGTGACTTAGTTTAGTCATCGACAGATCTCTGTGAGCTGTTAGTTATTTTAAAGACTTTAAAGACTTGAGACTAGAGTCAGAAAATCATCTCTATTTAGGACCGTGCAAATTAAATTTTGCTAGTTCAGTATTACTTAAGCATATCCTTAAAGTGAAATGCATTCTTAAATACTGATTAGAATAGAGTTGAACTTAAGAACATGAGGATGTCACTTCATGAACCAGGGCCAAAGACAAAAGATTTTAAGTGTGAGTCCTGTGCTCTTCTATACAGCTGTTCTCATTGGTGCCATTAATGCTTTATGCCACAAGCTCACATCCTGTCCATGTGAGAATGCCTAAGTTAGGAAGATTAGAAGACTTGAAATAGCATACAAAAGCCTAAGAAATGGTAAACCAACTGTGCCACCCACTGCTTATGCAAATTTTTATTGCTCAGTATTTTAGTGATTTAATTTCTGTACATGTAAACCACACTGGCTTTCTTTTGTTCCTCATGAGATCACTGTTATGGAGCTGTTCTTTATTAAACTCAAGCAAATCTCCATCTGTGCAAAATTACACATTCAAGTAGGTGTGAATTCCAAAGGAAATTAATCACTTTTACTGTAGTCCCCTTTTGACATGATGTTCTCATTTAATTCTGTTCACTCTGTATTTTAATTCTTGATGCTGAATGGGGTTATATGTGTGGTAGAAACAATATGTGAAACTTCTTATTTGGGAAACTGTGAAAATACCTATGTACTAGGTACTAGTACTAGTTTTACTTTACTAGAAGAATGTGTATGACTACAAAGCCCTGGCCACATCCAGAATCCCCTTGTCATGATGTGTACCCAGCTGAAATGACTTTTCAGACAAATTTAATTTGAGTATTAATATTCTCAATTCTGGTTTTTGGGTTTTTTAAGTATTTGTTTCATACATATAAGCATATTGGCTCTGAGATATCATAGAAACTCCTTGGCTTCTCCCCCTATATTAGGTTTGTGGTTGCTGTGGCCTCCTGTGACTGTGGCCATAGTAGCCAGAGAAATAAAAGACAGTTTGTGGCACACAGACACATTCCACTGTATGTCACATTTTTATAAGCTAATGCTGATAATCAAACTTTGGAGTCTTTGCTCAAGTCTTTCCCGATTCCAGCTGGCATGCCATGTTTTCTCAACGTGTACAATTCATTGTAGCTCTGTTGAGTGGGGAACTATTGACCTTAGTGGGGACAGACTCTGGAGCAGGAAGGTGCCAGTGCCATAGGGAAATCAAGGAGAGCTGCTTTTACATCCATTCCTGAGAAAGAGATGAAATATTTTCTGAGTTTTGCAGAACACTGCAGAAGCTTGTGTTACTCAGCCGTGTTTCCTGAGTAGTTCTCTGTTGTTTAAGAAATTGCTATTCATTGTCAGAAAGGTAAGAAAAGGGTGTTTTGATCATAATTAGTCTTAGCCCAAATTGTTTGGAAGGTCTTATAGCTTATCCATGCCTATAAAAGCTAATGATGACTTATCCTCTGGGACAGGATTAGGGTTAAAGTTAGGGTTACCTGTGTGAACTTCACAAGATGAGGTGAAGCCACCTGGCTCTTAGTGATATGTTAATGTTTAAACTACTACTCAGAAATCTTTTTCTGACATCAAAGAGCATCAGTTATGGGATTAAGTACTGAATACCCTGTTCTTAGAAAAGTAAGCAAGTGATCTGTCACAGCTGCATAACACCAGGGGCATGGTTCATTATAATGTTACTCTCATATCCTCCTGTGTTGTATGGTGATTGACAAGAAACAGAAATAACGAAGTTAGAACAATGCAGACTTTGTTTATTTAAGTTTCCTCAGTATCCTTCAAGCCATGTATTCTGTCACTTTTCAAAATGAGCATGATTCTTGCCTATACATGTTTCAGATTCACAAAATGGTGCATGCATGGGGAGTAAAAGCAAAAACTTTTTAGTCTGTAGGTTGCAAAGGTATAGGATAGTGCAGACAGCTATTTTGTTGAAGCTTATCTTAAATGTCTAAAAAACTTACCTTCTTATATACGTTTGTCCTGCTAGGAGCATCCTACTGCTTTATGACATCATCAGTGTCTCCTCTAAAAAATAATCTGGTTTTAAAAAGTCAAGATTTGTATAGATTTCTCAACATAGAATCATAGAAGAGTTAGGGTTGGA
>NW_009924028.1:81783-95002 GCF_000696875.1 Nestor notabilis | reverse complement strand
AATTTTAATGTGTAAGGTAATTTACTTTTAGGCTAAGAGGTTAATTTCATTCTCTTTATACCACAGGCTCTGCGAAGTACTTAATCTTGATCCTAGGCATGTCCTGATTGCAGAAGTAATCTTCACAAATATTGGGGGGGCTGCCACAGCTGTTGGGGATCCACCAAATGTGATCATTGTTTCAAAACGGGAGCTGAGAAAAAAGGTATGTACTGCAAGCTGTTTGGCTTCTAAAATTAAGTACAAATGTTGACTTATGCAGTGTTAAACCTTCTTTTACCCCAGACAGCAAAATAAACAGATTATAATCCACTTTTTCTGCCAGGCTATCTCTTAGTATGACAATCAGACAGAACAGAGTGATATTTTGGAGACAAAATTGCAATGAAGAATAGACTTTTTGATATGGGTTAAGAATACCAGTTTCTTTTTTTTTGGTGGTGGTGCAGAGGATTTGCTTGTCAATGGCAAAGAAACAAAACAATGGAGGGCTGTAAAGAAAAGGCAGCAAGTTAAAAAAAAAAAAGGTGAAAATGAAGATGAAAATCCAAACTTTTTTCAGAATAGGCTTTCTCTCGGAAGTTAAAAATAATGAGACAATTTGATTCCTTTTCAGAAATTTCAAAATAGAAGTAATGATTCTATGATTCTATATGCAAAACCCCACAATGTGAGAGGCTGTGTTGCTCCCCTTGACCCTGCTGCAAGAGACACTGTCCTTCAGCTGCAGCCCAAAGGGATGTGGGGGGTGAAAGGAGAGTGGGCACTCCTCCCCTGCAGCACGGCCCGCAGCTGGCTCCCACCTCCTGCCAACATTTTGGTATCCCCAGGCTTCAGTGACAGATTTTAACTTCCAACGCTCAGCTTTTCTTTCTTTCATTTTGCTGGGTGACTGGTGCCAAAGGGAAGGCCTGGTGCTGGGTGGGACTGCAGGACCCCAGACACGCTGTCCTGCTTCCACCATCTCCTCCTATCCACATGGCCCTCTCTGCCCTGTGGATAGGCAGAGCCACTGCTGGCTGGTGTTCACGTTTGCAGCCTTCAGCTTCTGGGTGGAGCTGGAGTTTGTGTGAGTTCTCCATGCTTTCAGCTATCCTTGCCACCCTTGAACAGAAAGGCATCAAATCCCATGTCTGTTTCTGACACTGTGCTCCCCAATATCTTTTGGTGCATCACCTGTCTCTGGTGTACCGGGGGTAGCAGGGAGGCAGTCTGCTCAGGATGCAAGGGGCAGCAACTCCTGGGATGGGGCAGCTCTGCTCTCCTCCTACCCCTGCCTCCCTCCCCACCAAGCAGCACCGTGGAAAGGGCTATAGGGTAACAGGCACATCTGCAGGGGTGCCAAGCCCATGTTTTCTGTTTTGGCCAGTTGTCATAAATCCTCCAAATAGATAAATCTAAAGGAATTCAAAGTAGTGCATGTGCTAGTGTGGAAATACCTGTGCAAGTGGGATGAGAGAATTATAGTACAATTGTTTTTCTTTTTTCTTTTCTTGATTTGGAGTCAAATGTGTTTCTATTGCTGTACCAAAAAAGCATTTCTTAATTAACTGAATACATTCAAATTAATTAAGTGCTGTCCAGGTTGAAAAATGTCTTTGAAAGTTCATAGTATTTAATAAACTGAATGTTTACCTTCAAAATATTTGAAATGTGCTGCAATGAGTGTGTTTGGATGATGACTTTGGAGACTCTAATATTGACGGTTGAAGATTTGATAGCTAAATTTTACAATTTAAATGTGAAATCTGTGCAACTATTTAAAACTTCTTTTCAAAAGCAGAATAATTAGCACCTGCCAGGCAGGTCATTTTCCTAAACACTCAGAAACTCATCATCTTTGTAGAACCTTTAGAAGCGGCTATAAACATGAGAAGCAATTAAGCAATCACACTGAAAGGAAACAATTTCACATTTCTCTTAAATGAGATATTGATAATTTTAGGAGGACACAGATGTATAAATATCATAGAAATGTGACATTATAGCAAATTCAGTATTTGAAACAAGCACAAAAGCTTTCCAAATGTTTTCACTCTGGATCTTTTGCTGCATCACAGAAATAAGGATATAAGAACATTGATCAGATTTAACACGGGACCATGGGACTTGTACTGTTGTATTCCTATATTCTCAACTGTTACATCTATCTATATAAATACTTTTATGTAGATCATAGTCTATGGTCAAAGACCTATCTTTAGCTCTGAGGCTGAGTGGCATGGACTAGCTTATGTCCTCACTGCTTAGAGCTCACTCCCTCTAAAGAAGATTTGCTGGGGAGAGCTCTGGCAGGAGTAACTGGATAAAGCCAAGAGGGAGGGCAGGGAGAGAGCTGGACCATCTGGCCTCTCACAGTCTGCGCTGTTGAACTAATAGCTCAGTTCTTAATTTGTCCACCTGCTCCAGCATGCTCTCTTTTATTCAGAAGAAATATAGACGTTGTCTTGTCTCAGTAACTACTTCTAGCAAAGTTTGCTGTGAGGAGGGGTTATATGATCAGCTGCAAATCTGCCTCTGAAATGTGTAGGGTGTCTCTTGCTGTATTTGTACCAAGTAACTTTTTCAAGTGTCTCAGAGGTAAAAGTTCTTGAACGCAATAATGGCATTATGGAAACAGCACTTCATATGGTATTTTTGATACTCTTATGATGTTTTCTGCAGAAAATACCTGGGTTTTACCTCTTTTTAATATTATGGGCATGGTTTTTTCCATTCTAGGAAATTTTTCTCTTTGATATTTTAATTGAAAATCCCCTTTTCATCCTCTTGCACTTCCTTTTCAGTGCTATTTTTGCACAGTAAGTACAGGAGTACTTGGACAACTGCCTCTGTAGGAGGCTGAATAGTGTATTGCACTATGTAGGTGATTGGTTTTTCCATTTTATTAGATGCAATCAGTAAGAGCATTTTGCCGGTCTTTCTGAACATTTATTGTTGTACATGAGCCTCTAAAAGCAGCCTAGTAAAATATTATGCAAGTTTACACTTTCTTAGGAAATCTTAGTTTTTAAATCAATACAACATGAAGTGCAGCCTTGTTACTTTCGGTGCTGCTATTGGGTTTTAGTATTAGAATTGCTTTATTCTTTGTAGTGCTGGAGAGATTTTTCTCCCTAGGTTCTAGGGAAAAGTCATGTCATGTTAAGAATATTTTATTTAAAGTATATTTGAATAAATCATAGAATCACAGAATAGTTAGGGTTGGAAAGGACTTTAAGATCATCTAGTTCAAACCCCCCTGCCAATAAGTTTTTTGTTACAGTTTACTCATCGAATTCTGTTCATTTGTTCTAAGATGCAAGTGGATGCCAACAAGATTTTTTTATTTGTAGCGGTGGTTAATTTATAATACTGACACATTCCCTTGATCATGGATAGAATCAGTGGAACATTTGCGTATGAGGAGAAGATTTGTTGTACTCATTGTTCATGGAATTAGAAGAAGTTTCACAAAATAGCATTTATGTTGTGATTTTAGGGAAGGCAAATAACAGTTTTCATTAAGAGCAAATAGAAAATCATTCAGTGAACACAGATCATGTTTTAATTTTTTATTACCTTCAGAGTACTGCTACTGAGTGGCCATTGTTAGCAAAATCATGATTTTTTTCTTGAAGAGATATATGCTTCAGATTTTGGGAACTCCATTCTTATGTGCACAGTAGGGCACAAACAACTTCGAAATGGTCATTGTTTTCAGAAAGTTGAACACTAAGTTCTCATATTTGGGAACTTCACAGGTATCTACAGTCACCCCTTTCAAATCAGAAATAGCTTGTGCTCTAAGCTTAGGCTGTGATTATAAGTTCTTTAGAGAATGGATGGTGAATAAGTCTCCAGAGCAAAATTATGGTGTGAACATAGTGTACACTAGAGCATCTAGCTTTAATCTCCCTAAAAAGCTATAATGCTAAGAGCAAAAGGCAGTTTTAGCATGTGCTAGCCACTGGATTGTATCCTCTTATTTGCTGTCTTTGTTAGCATGTGATAAAGCTTGTTCTATTAATCTGATGTTTTCTGAGGATTTTGGGGTTTCAGCATCACACTCGGAGTTATTCCTGTCACTTAACAGGAATTTCCTGGGAAAAGACAGCCATCAGATTCTCCTGTTCTATTCTTCAGAGACTTTCAGCCCTCATGCTGATATTTAGTATGAAGAGATATTAGTTGATTATATTTCATGAAAAGTTGTGGTACCAAAAATTTATGAATGAAAGTAGGTAATTCTGAAAAATGGTAGAGAGAAAATCCTATATATGAATCTATAAAGGTATTTCAAGCACTGGAACATTGTGAAAATGGATTCCTATAGTTTATTGAGTTATTTTAGGGTTTTTTTATTTGAGTTTGCTGGGTACAAGCTTAAGAGTAGTTAAAACTACCCTTTTATGTCGACGTTTCATTGATTCCTTTTCTCAAGAAAAAATTAAATACTAGGTAAGGTATATGAAATAAAAGTTATGGGTTTATGGCTGATTTCAGATTTTTTCCCATCTCTGCATGTAGTAATCAAGATAAAAAAGGAGTTTTGTCAGTGTCTTAGACAAGCATTATCTTCATGTTACTGTGTTAAACCATCAGTGATTTCTGGCTCAGAGACTTCATGAGCTGTTCCCCCTGAGACAATGTAGATCTCAGTCACTCAGCTAGAAGGGATGTTTAAACCAATGTAGAAATAATAAATTACTCTTCCTCTTCCTCATTTTATGAGTTTTAAAATATTAAGTAAAGGCCATTCTGGCTATAAGCAAAGTATTTGCTGCTTCCTGAATTATTGCACCTAGCTATAATTTTTTGCTTTCTCTTTGCTCTAAAATGGCAGATTTCTTCTGGAAAGGTCTGAATTACTAGAAGTTAATTTCACACTTCCCAAAGCAATAAAAACAAATAAATAAATAATGATGATAGAAAGTTGTTGTTTTAGCAAAACGGTGCGATACTTCCTCCTAACATGAAATTGATATATTTGACTTTGCATTTAAAACTATAAATCAAGGAAAGATGCCCACTCTGTTTCAGTCCTGAATCTATAGGCAGTGGAACCTTTAGGCTGCTGTCTTGCTGAAACAGAATCTTCAGATTTTCTGTTGACTGTGAAATGGGAGAAATTTGATAAAATCAGCATAGCCTCAAGTAAGGGATGTTTGAAGCATGTACTATATCTGATGGATTGAAATCTCCTGGGAGAAAAGTGTTTCTTGCCTATTGTGCATGTCAATCCTATTTCAGTCTACTGTGCGGGAAAAAGAAAATCTTTATGAAAATGATATTTTGTTGTATGCAGCAGACATATGGAGCACTTTACTATGTTCTTACAATGCTGAATCCTGGCCCCAGTGGTGCAGAGGACTCAGGAGGTATAAAATGTGTTATCCACAACCACAAAGGGTAAGAATGTAGGCTCTGTGGAGGTGTTACATGCCCTTTCTAGGGTGTGGGAAAAGGAATAGGAGCAACTGATGAAGTAACTGTGCCACCATCTTGGCATCCTCTGCTGTATCTCTGGTACAATGTAAACCCTGTAGTCTCTTAAAGTTTTCCAGAGGCTGCTAGTTGACTACTAGCTACTTGACAATGTTTAGTGTGAAATCTGCCTTCTCCTGGCTAAGCAGCCAGGCTAAAGCGTCAGGGTGTGCAGTGGTCTGTTTTTCACTGGGATCCCTCCTGATATCAGCCATAAAAAAGAGTGCACTTGGTTGTCCTTGGCCTCCCCATGGCTGTGGGGTACCAGTTGCCCAAGGCTAGCGATCATCAGGATGCATTATCTCTCACCGGCTCATGTAGATCAGTGGAAGGAGCTAATGGGGGTGAAAGCCAGGAGCAAGGGATGGGAAGAGAATTGAATCCAGCCTTGCACTGTCACAGACAAGCTGTTTCTTGAAATAAGCACACTCCATGTTAGAAAACGATTTGTTTCAGCAGAATTGGAAAGCTGCTTTGCATTAGCAGCAGAACAGCATGTTTCTTTTCCCAAAGGGCCTCACAAATGAGAGAGATCAATGGTGTGGTATTATGAAGTTTAATAAAATCGTAAGATGGTCAAAGAAAGTAACCTAGCTACTCTCTTTGAAAACTTTGGGTAAGTTCCTGGATAGGATGCCAAAAAAACTAGTAGACAATTCTTTTGTCTTGTGATGGTGTCTGTAAATCCCTTTTAGGGCTCATCTTTGTCAGTTCTCATGTCACAGAGCTGTGCTAATCCTGGTTTTTCTTTTAAGAGTATTGTGATCTCCTTTTCATTTCAATTCCTTTGAATTATCAGTCAGACCTGAAATCTCTTTCTTAATCTCAGCATTTTAGTTCACCTTCTAGGTTGATGTGGTTTTCCTTTTTGTAGATAAATTAGTTTTGTGGGTTTCAAGTGACACATTTCTTGTGCCGTATTTTTTGTTTGAGAATCTTCTGCATTGTGGCACTTCAATAACAAAGCACAATTGTTGATGTGATATTCAAAATGTATAGGTAAGGGACTTTGTAAATCTTTGCATTTATTTGCAATGAGCCACATCCTTAAATTCAAGTTCCATTAACCTGTGATGGAGACATTACATATTTAACCTTGAGCATTTTCAAGGATTCTTTGGCTTGCTATTTCTCTTTCTTATTGTCTACAACAGCAGTCATCTTTATGCCTGAGTATCTCTGCAGAGAATTTCTGCTGGTAGATGGCATCCTTATTCATGATGTGGGGACATTGCTGCCCGCCCAAGAAAAGCTTCATCTCCACTGCTTTTTGCAACACTAAGTGGAGTGTTTAAAAGCAATTTTCCTCATTCTGATAATTCTGGTTTGAGTATATTCTGACCACCTCTAACTACTTTATTGCCCCTCAACCAGCTGTTTCCCAGTTTAGGTTTTGGGGTTTGTTTTTTGTTTTTTTTTTTTTTTTCAGAGGATAATCCTTTTTTTTTTTAGTCAGATTTAGGCAGATTTTGCTATTTTGATGTAGCTTCAGTGTTTTTACAGCTTAGTTCCTTTCAGCTTCCTACCTCTTGTTAGGCCATTTTAGAGAACAAACAAAACTGAATGCTTATTTTGCATACTTCCTGAATTATTTAATGGCACACTGTCAATACTTGAGAAATTTCTGAACCAAGGCCAGTTCACCTTGATTTTAAGAATTCTGGTTTTTCTGGCCAAAATTTTGTGATCTTTCTTTTTTGGCTATAATCTTACAGGTAACCCATATATAAATTAGATTTATTATCAATCTTAAATAACTGTAGTTCAGGAAATACGTATGGGGAATATGGACTTTACATACACTGGCAGCAGCTCTTAGAAACATTGAGCCTTTGCAGAATTTTATTTTATTTTTTCTTATTGCTATTTGTAAATTTCCTAGAGCTATGAATGTTGATTTCACCCTGTCCTGGGTTCAGCTACAGCAGTCATTTTTTCTCCTTCTTAGTAGCTGGTGCAGTGCTGTGTTTTTGACTTTCAGCCTGGGAACAACGCTGATAACACCGATGTTTTTAGTTGTTGCTCAGTAATGTTTACTCCAACCAACAACTTTCTCAGTCTCATGCTCTGCCAGGGAGGAGGGGAAGCCGGGAGGAAGCAGAGACAGGACACCTGACCCAAACTGGCCAAACGGGTATTCCATACCATAGCACGTCATGCCCAGTATATAAACTGGGGGGAGTCACCCAGAAGGCCCAGATCGCTGCTCGGGTCGGGCTGGGTATCGGTCGGCGGGTGGTGAGCGGTTGTGTCCTCTCCCCTTGTTATTCCTCTTATCATTATTCTTGGTAACAGTAGTGGTTTGTGTTATACCCTAGTTACTGGACTGCTCTTATCTCGACCCGTGGGAGTTACATTCCTCCAATTGTCCTCCCCATCATTCCGGGAGCGGGGGGAGGAAGAAAGTGGGGGAGTGAGCGAGCGGCTGCATGGTTCCCAGTTGCCGGCTGGGCTTAAACCACAAAACACCCCTCGTAGAAATCTGTAGAAGTCTTCTGTAGCTCCGATTCTTGACTTGATGCCCAGAGGTCAATCTTTCTAAGCATTTATAAAAAAGTAGCTTGTAAAGTCTGTCTGGCAGAGATGTCAGACATTTGACTGGCTGACCTATTATCTAGGCAAACTGGATGAAGGTATATTATTTTCCTTTGTGGTACCATGTTTTTCTGTCCAATTCTTCAAATCATCTTATTCAAATTCCTGAAGAGTCATCTTTATACTTTCATAGAAGAAATGGCAGTAGCTGACTTATAGTGAAAGGCCAGTGAATGAAATTGTATACAGTTTCACCTTTTAGTGGCTGGAGAGTAGAAAAGGCAAGGAATCTACTATTAAATAGCAACTAAAGATAATTTTCTTTAGCTCATGAAGCTGAAACCTGTATTTTTAATAGGATCAAATTCTAATCCTCTGTCTGCATATTTATGGTTTGAGATTTACTTAAGTGTCTGCAGACTATGGATTTTTTGCAAAACAGCATTAATCTTTACCTGGCTACAAAAGTTCTTTATGACTTTAATCAGTTTCTTGTGTTGTGTGTTATTTTATTATGCCCTGGGGTGCAATAGAGAGAAATTTTTTTTTTTTCTTTAAAAGAACACACATTTAAGGTAGTAAGTCCCCAATAGTCTTAACACGCGAGAGTAGTATTGTCTGATGTTGCATGGGAAGCTGTTTTTAATATCTGTTGGCATTATGAAGGGTCTGTAGGTATTTGGTAGAAGACAAGTCACTAAAGAGACAGAAAGTTGTGGCACAGAGAGATCCCATAACTTTCTAGAGTGTCTGGGAAATCAGTGAATTCTTTGAAAATTCAGTTTGGGCAAGCTGAGCTATCCAGGACTTGGACCATGCTTTCATCCAAGTGTCAAAGGTCTGCTGTGCTGGGACCACTGGTTCACACAACCTTTGCTCTATGTAAGACAGTTCCTTGATACAGAGTACTTAGATGTGATTACCATTGGAGCTTCATGGACAGCTTCTTTTGGGCAGGCTAGTCAGGACTATTTCAGAAAATCACAGCCCAAAGGCTAACCCTGATCCACTACAGTGTGTGTAATTTGGTATCATGGAACGATTCAGTTGAAAGTCCTTGGAGGTCATCTAGTCCAACATCTTACTCAAAGCATGGCTGTGAAGTGTATAGAATTATACAATAATAGAATTGTTGTAAAAATCCATGTTGTTATCAGTTTAAAACAAAAGATGTTCATTAAAGTTTAACTATTTCTGCAATTCAGTGTGATTTAAAATGAACTTACAGTGATTTAAGTGAAAAGTGAAAGTTAATTATTCAGTTTAGGATTTTCTACCCATGTAAAGAACACTAAATGTATTTCAGAATAACTTGCAATGCTATGTTTTAGTTTTCTGAATTAAATTGTAATGTGGCTTGTCTCCTCGAAACAGATGAAATACAGCTTCTACTGACTTGGAACTTAATTTATTGCTTTATATTTATTTTAGATTGCTAAGGTACATATAGTTGAATACTTTTCCCTGTAGGAAATATAGAGAAACAACTGGTTTTTAATTTAGGCTTTCATTTTTATTTCCAGGGATTGGATTTTGCAGCCTTCACAGGTCATATGTTTGTTGGCATCTGCCTTGTTGTTCTGGTCTCCTTTCCTTTCCTCAGACTTCTTTACTGGAACAAAAAACTTTACAATAAGGAGCCAAGTGAAATTGTTGGTAAGTGGGAGTGTGAAAAAATTTTTATTATCACTACACTGAATGTGCTAAACAGAAGCTGAATAGCGCCTATTACAGTGTTGTCCTCAGATGATAGTGCCTGCTCTCCTGCAGCCTCTGAACATAAATTTTTTAACTAATAATTTCAGGCTTATTTTTAGTCATGATATTTTCTGACTTCTAGAAATGGATGTTTTTCTGATGCTAAGGTTGATGTGTTGACATGAATTATTAAGAATCTTTCAAAATTTATGAGGATATTTTGCATAATCTATAGCCATAGGCTTGAATACCGGTGTGCTCTGTATCACAACAGATAACATCTGCTCAAGGTGCTGAGTTCACAATCTAGCTTTAGAAATATCTCAGGTTTCCCTTATGACAGGCACAGTGTCACAGCATTGCCTCACTGCTGGTTTTCTTCCACTGGATTTTTTCAGCAATCTTTTCCTGGTCTGTGGTCTGTGAAGGACATTTCCTCAAGAGTAGAAGAACTTTCCAAGTTCTTTCCACTTTGCCACTGTGGCTTTTCCAATTCTAAATTTCCCCAGTGTATAATTTCTCTAATTCAGTAGGAATAAATCTATGTCTATTAGCTAAAGCTGTTTCAATGGCTGTTGACTACGTTAGTCCCTTTTTGCCTTAATGCTTTTATGCTTTTCTATTCAGTTGGTTTGAAGTATTCATCTTTGTTCTCAGGCTTCTGTTCAAGTGGTGAAATGTAACAGTAACACCCAAATGTTCACAATTTCTTTACGAGGTAGGAAGAAATTCACTATAACTTCTTAGCAAGCTTTGTGCAACTAAAATGTATAATCTGAACAGGTGGGTAATTGGCTCATTTTCCTATTCCTCCTTCTCTTCCTTGTGGTGGATTAAAAGCTCATAATGAGCTGCCAATGTGTGCTTGCAGGGCAGAGGCCAGCTCTATCCTGGGGTCAATAAAAATCAGTGTGGACAGCAGGTTGAGGGAGGTGATTCTGCCTCTCTACTCCACTCTTGTGAGACCCCACCAGGAGTATTGAGGAGCTCTGGGATCCTCAGCACAAGACAGACATGGACCTGTTGGAGTGAGTCCAGAGGAGGGAGACACAGATGATCACAGGGGTGGAATACATCCCTGTGAGGACAGTCTGAGAGAGTTGGTATTCTGCCTGGAGAAGAGAAGGCTCTGGGGAGACCTTATAGCAGCCTTTCAATACATAGAGGGGGCTTAAAAGAAAGATGAGAACAGATTTTTTTAGTGGGACTTGTGGTGATAGGATAGGGGTAATGGCTTTAAACTAAAAGAGGGTAGATTCAGACTAGATACAAGGATGAGGGTGGTGAACCACTGGAACAGGCTACCCAGACTGATAATAGATGCCCTAACCATGGAAACATTCAAGGTCAGGCTGCATGGGGCTTTAAGCAACCTGATCTACTTGAAGGTGTCCCTGCTCATTGCAGGAGGGTTGGACTACATGGCGTTAAAGGTCCCTTCCAACCCAAACCATTCTGTGATTCTGTATCAAAATGTAATTACAGAGCAAGTTCCTACCTGTTCTACACAGGGCTCAAGAGTGAGAATCTTTCAGGGAAAAGATCATCCCTGGGAAAGGAATTATCTTTTTGTTGGGGAGGAATGGAACCATTGCAACCTCCCAGACAAAACCCTATGTAATTAGACATTATTATAAAAAATGACTACTTTTTTTGTATTATTCAATTGTTGGTATTCAGCATTAGGATTTTTTTTTTTAACTTCCCAACCTTACTACTTAAAAACAATTAGTTTGCTTTTAGTAATTTCTTATGTTCCAACAGAAGTCATAGCTTCATGGACATTTCCATGAATAACTAGATTTATGATATACTTAAATTTTCTTTAAAAATGCCAGCTTGCAAGGTGTCTTGGGATAAATAATATCTAAACAGTCAGAAAATTCATTCTGTCAAGTGCGAGCAATTTTGATCCTGACATAATGGAATTATTCTGACATAATGGAATTATTTTGTGAATGCCTAGTTAGGAAAATAAATTTTTTTTTCTTTCATCTATAAACTTCTAAAACATTTATTTTGGATTTCTAAGAAATCGAGTATGAATAACATTTTTTCTTTTATTAATTTGAATGGTACAATTTACTCACTGACACAATATTTCTGCCAGTTAAATACTGTACTAATGAAACACTGACTAGCATATTCCCTCAGTTCATCTTTTGGTAATCTGTTACTTGCAGCTTAGTATGCTCATGTATAGCAGTCTCCTAATCAGCGTACCATGTGTTATAATTGGCTGCTCTCCCATTGTTGTGAAGCTAATCAGTAGCTGTTCAATTAGAGCAAATGCTGAAGAGCTACTCTTTCTATTGTAATTTTCTGTGAAAGGGGAAGAAAAAGCCACCAACACTGCTCCATTAGGAGGTAGCTGTTGTGATTTGGATTTGCAGAATGTGCTCCAAGGTGCTTTCAGGGGTCCTACCATCTCAGATTGCAGTGGTTCTCTGATAACTTCAAATGGCTTGTTTGAAGCAGCTGTTTTAATCAACTGAATACCAGCCTTTCCTCACCCTGCCTCCAATTAGCAATTAAACAAGATATGTGAGACCTAATTGGTATATTATTATACTCCCCAGATTTCTCACCCCCCCTCCCCTCCACCCTGCCCCATATGCCATGTGCTTTAGGATTTTTTTTCTGTTGTTTTAGGCTCCATGTATTATTGAGAATAGATAAGCACTAATTTTAAGAACAGACCATGCTGTTATTCTGAGGATACACTGGCAGATTAATTTCAATGTTGTGTGCTACCAGTGTCTTTAAATTGTTACCTTTCAGACTGAGCTGCAGCACCTGTGCACCAGAAAAAGCATATGTTCCTTCCCCAGGAGCTACTATCTACTTGCAGAGGCTTGAAGCAGGGCATATTATGAAAGAAAAAAGAATCTGAAGAACTCAGCTGTGAGAGAGAAAATCAAATGCTTTTTAAAAATTAAGGGATATTTTGAGGCCTTTTTTGGGTGCGACTTTTAGCTGAGAAACCTGCACCTTGTTTTGTGGGATGCAGGAAAAGATGCTAGGGTTATAGTAAAAAGCTGAGAAGGTTTAAAAAGTGTATATATATAGTGTATATGCATATATACACTATATATATAAGTGTATATATAGTTTCCTAAAAGAATATGTAAGGGGAAATAATATGCGAGTGTAACAGGAATTAAACTTGCTTTCTCCCCTCCCCCCAAAAAACTAACCTTGAAACCAAAGTTTTTGCTTCCCTTAAGTGTTAACAATACATTATTTTGTCCCTGGGAAGCACAACAATACGCTACTATGTGTCGGCTATCAAGCTGTGGAGATATGGATATTGTGTTTGGGAAGGTTGCTGTCCTCAGGACAGTGAGTGTCACATGGCCTAGTGAGAAGTATTGTCATTGACATTTTTGCCAAAAAGGAAGATTTTCTTATTAGCACAACGACTTATTTGGCACCAATTCCCAATTTTTCTTGTGTTGCTTGCTCCAGTTTCTGATTGTTTTGCTGGCTGAAAGAGAGACACACTGTAGAAACAGGAGTG
>NW_009924028.1:51222-81753 GCF_000696875.1 Nestor notabilis | reverse complement strand
GCTGGCGTGGCTCACTGTCTGCAGCAGCTGGGAAAACATTGCTATGGTAGTATGATAGTCAGCATGGAAAGTTGACAACAGAAGGAATTTTCTAATTAATCATAGTCATGTGTAACGTGTTTAATGTGGGGAAAACACAGTGCTGTTTCTCACAAAGTGAAATGTGGTAACCAGATGAGCAAATCTGTTTCATTCTTCCATGTGGAGCTTTACAGCTGCTTCCCTAAGAGAAGAAAAAAAAAGAGAAGGAAGGAAAAAAAATGTACAAAACCAGCAGCAAAAAGATAGAAAGTCTAGAAGAGGAAAGAAGTAGGGGAGTGGTAATTGAGGTTTGTCAGGCGTAGACAACCGACAGGATTGTGCTGCCTGCAAGATGTCCAGGCATTGTTCCCGTTCCTTCAAGTACAGACTGCTCACATTGGTCCTCATTTTGCAAGAAACCATGTGAAGCTAAGGGGATGGTCAAGATGGAAAACAAGGTAAAACTGAAAAACTTGTTTAGCATTTAATGTCTAGTGAGTTTCCCCCTCTGTGCCAATTGACCAAGCACAGGCATTGCCAACTGTAATTGTAGCAGAAGGTAATAGCTCAGTGCTGCTGTTATTATTTTGTCCATGTGAACCCCTTTGTCTGTCACAGCTCTGAGATACCTGTCTGGAGGAATGGTCCTCAGGATAGGTGGCCATGGTTAAAGGGTTAACAGCTCTGTTGTTTCCTCAGGGCGTGGGATGTCATGGTGGCCTCTGTATTCTCTAACAGTGGTGCCATGCCCTGCAGTTTAATGTACAACCTTTTGGTTTAGTGCTGGGGAAGAACTAATGTGATGACTTGCAAGATAACCCCAGTGCTTCTTCAGTTTGAACTGAAAAAAGCTAATAATAATAATGACCAGGGCCATGAGGACACCACAGGGGTACAGAGGGCACTGAGGGTAAGGTGTATATAGCATCAGTACAGCCATGTGTTTTGCTCTGGGTCAGAGAACAGTCCTTAGCCCTATTTTAGTTAGTAACCTATTGGTAACTGTAGGAACCATTTCTTGCTAGAATCAGTGAGATGTACATCAAGTACCTAGCTGGATTAAGTACATCAACAAATGTCAATTGTGAGGTCTGTCTGAACCTATGTAGATACTTTACTAACAGCCCAAAAAGCATTATTAGTATTTAATATAACAAAAGTAGGGGGCTGTCATCACTTGAAAGTTGGTTCAGGTGAGGAAACCAGCCGGTAGATTATACAGAGAATAATGTCCAAGGAAAGGAATATTTCAAGATATTTTCAAGCATTCAACTGCAAGCTTAATCTGGATAGCAATTTTTGAATATGCATTGCATGCATTGCACTTTACTGTCCTCAGCTGAGATGCTAATCATGGGAATATACGGGAAGCATTTTTTTAAATCTTAAAGAACAATGAGGAACAAGAAAACGTTCTTGGTTTGCTTTTGTTTTGTTTGTAGTTTTTTGGGGTTTTTTTGTGTGTGTGTGGGGGGTTTTTTTTGTTTGTTTGTTTGAATAGTTAACATTTTAACTCTCTTACTGTGGATGATAGCATGCCAAACTAAAAGATGCAGCTTTCTTACAAATTAATCTTGGGATATAAGATTGTATCTTTCTGATACATATTTTGTCTTTTATTTTAAAGAAACATAAGACTTTTAGTCTCGAAGAAGCAGGTAGTCCCTGCAGAATTTGTGTATACTCCTTTTTGAATAATACATCAGGATCCACCAGACTCATGGTTTTATGTTTAAAAATGTAGAACAGAAATCTGTCTTCTAGTATTTGCACCTTGAACAGCTGTTTTTATTGATCATTAAAAATGAATGAATGAAAATAAGTGTAGGTTTTTTACTTTACACAGATTCAAGATTTTTATATTTTTTAAACATTTTAAATCTTTCAATGTTTAAAGACCTGTATAAGTCCTTTGAACTGCTATAGAGTTGATGAAGTATTCCTTTTGGAAAAAGGAAAATGTCAATCTGTCTTTTCTTGTTTTCAGATGATAAAAATAGGATTCTTACATTACAGAATAAGGGAAATATGACAATCTCATATTATTTGCTTAGTGCATTGATAATAAAGCCATCAAAAGAAGGCGGCTGTAATATTACTTTACCTACCTTATGCAGAAAGAAAGTATAATATGGTGGCATTTTGAATCAATAGAGCAGCACTTCACAATTTATTATACACATTTTTCATGGAAGGAATTAGTACTGAAAAATCACTGATGGAAGGTAAAAACTGAGGAAGTGATACCTCCTGTTTCTTTTACAGCACTTCTCCCTTTCGATTTTTGTGTACGTACCACAAGTGTGGAATGATTGTACAGATATACACTGATTGGCAAGACCTGGCCTTTTCATTAAGTGTTTTGATGAAGCTGTGACAAAATTTTTTGCTTTACTCTGATGGTATTGAAGCTCATAAGATCTTTGTGGTATATAGAGCTTAAGAGAACCATTTAGGCTAATTTAACACATGCTCTGTGTCTGTTTGCTGTAGACAGCTTTCACTGTGATGATGTTTCAAATAAAAAAAGTAACCTTGACAGATTTTTAAATTATTCCTGCCATAAGCCAAACTTATTAGTCACCATTTATACATTTAAACCAGTTGCTAAATATATGGTGAGTCTGAAGTGTGCTTCATTATTTTGCTCTTTATTTTATCCTATTAAAATCTTTATATGAGACACTATCTTTTGGATTATGAGCTGTCCTCTTGAGGCTGCTTCTCTTCATGATTCTTTTTTCCTTAATAGGACTTTGGGAACACCATCTGTAAGTGGTTGCTTGTGGCACTTTTTTTTTGTTTTGTTGTTGTTGTTTTCCTGGTATTGAAAGGACCTCAGCAGTAGTTACGTTTGCTGCAACAGTAGTTGTTTGGAATGTACCTGTTCACTTTTGAGTAGAGGAGAGTGAACTGAACAGAGATTTTTTTTTTTTAATTGTGAGACTTGTACTTTAATGGAAAACGTTGGCTAAATCGGATTTCATGTCTGACTGTTTTGAGTTAAAACTTTTTGATAGTGAGCAAACCAAAATTACTTTCCAAGATTTCAAACCTGATGAAAAATTTCTGAAATAAACTACACTGGAATGTTAGATAATCAAATGCTTAAAATACTTGGCCCTTTATTTCCCATGACCCTGTGCCATTCTCAGGATAAAAACCTGCATATTGTGATTCTCAGAGTCTTGGTTTTAAAAGATGAAGAATTACAGTAGAGGAAACTAAGGGACAAAACCACAAGGACTGAAATAACTTTGTTGCTCTAAGTCTGACTTACCCAGAGATGAGAACAGAGCTGAAAGAGATCCCATCCTTCATTCAGGAACAAAATAATTGAAGAGTAATATATGTCTTTATCAACCATTCTGAAATAAGAATCCTCTTTAATATCTGCAGATTCCTCCATCTGACTGTTACGTGACCATCATAGTGATATTAAATTTACTTTTCTCTTATAAAATGCAGCAGTAGGCTTGTAGTGTTGTAGATTCTTTCAGTAGCTAAAATTACAGGGGGGAACCCAAAATGCCTTGAGGAAAGATTCCAGTTATATTTTGAAGGAGAACAATACTTGCTATTTTGCAGCTTTCTGAACAGCCTAACTCCTGGGGCTGCTGCAGCCTGCCCCAGCTTGCCTGGAAGAAGATTCCTGGGAGATGACTTAGGTGGGTGGTGCTGTCTGAGCTTTGCAGTTTTCTGCCAGGCTCCAGCTGCTTTACTGCAGGGATGAGGATGTTGTGTAAATCCTGTGCCATGGATGCAATCCCATGTTGGGCAACTAAAATGGCATTAAGTGCCTTGGTGACCAAATGGGGTCTCAGCTGTTGGATTCTTGAATTGAAAAGCTTATATAAATGCTCTATATTGCTTTATGCAGAGTTGTGCAGATTTTTTGCATTCCTTTGCAAGGATTTAGCTGAATAAAGCAAAGTGTGTTTTGTTGTGGCTTTGAAGACCCTGAAATGTTTATGCCTCTGCTTACCTTTAACCACTATACATGAACTGGACTACTCAAAAGAATACAGACAAGAACATTTCAGACATATTTTTTTTTTTTTCCCCTCAGATTTAGAGCCTTATGCTTGTGTCATGTTAAGGAGTGCTGCCTCTAGGATTAAGGCATGAGTTGTTGAGCTGGAGTATTCCTTGAGGTGAATTCTTTCTACATTTAGTTTTCACCTTTCTGACTTAGTTTCTGTGCTTTTAAAATGGAGACGGCACTTACCGTCTAATAATGCTTAGAAGATTAATTGCATAAATCAGGGATTTAAAAAAAACCCTAAAAATTATGGACATTGTTATTACTAGATTAAGCTGGAATTAATGGTGCTTAATTTGCTTTTCAGTTAACATTTAAACAGAAGTAGTCTTGATCTGAGGGGTTACCAAAGAAACGTAATTGCTCTACTGAAGAGTTAAGCTATAAAAGCATGTGGAGACATCCACCCCTTCAGAGGAACATGCTTTATATGTCATTAGTCACACCCCAGCAGTGCAAACTGTGTTGCTTGCAAAAAGGTAGTTAATGTATTTAGAGCACTTGCAAGTTAAAAATTGTCATTTTATGATAATTCTTATCATCTCATCAAGGTTGGTCTTGCTCTTCTGAGTATCTTCAATTAACGAGACTGGCCTTTTCAGATTCTGAGACTGGGAATTAATTACACTCGGTTTTTGAGGATGTCTTCTTTGTTATTGGCAGTCAGGTAGGAGGGAATGCATGATTACTTTAAGTGAAAATTAATCTGACTATTAATTGTCAGATTGCAGAAATAATAAGCATTTTTTAATGAAATTTAATGTTTGCTAAAATGCAGAAAATCTTTTCTGAAATGTTACAGCTCAGGTCAGTAGTTGAAACGCCATTAAATTCAGTGGATCAGGGTGTTTTATCTGTGGCATAGGGTTTACATGTTTGCTGATCCTTTATTTGACACTAAAACTAATCTAAAAGTTATTCTTTTCTAGTTGGAAATGGACTTCATTCTGTAAAAAAAAATAAATATTTTTTTCTCTTGTGTGAAATAATAATGCTTGGTATATTGCTGTGGTGCCTTGTAGGCTTTATGAATGTACCATGTTCACAAAGGCTTTAGTATCATAATGGGCTGAATTCCCTGATGGAGCTGCAGCTCTCTTGTCTTCCTTTACTGCAGATTACTGCATACTAAACTTTGCTTTGCTTCTATCACTTCAACTACTGCTATTACAATTGCAGTTAAATGTTAATTTAGCTGCTTTATAAAGATAAATTGTCATGAAAGTTATATGCCACACACAGACATACCATTTCAATTATTATTAGTAGATCTAGCAGTGGTAGGATAAATTGGATGGTAGGCTGATCCACCATAATGATAACCCTGTGAGAATCCTGCAGATTGGGTTTTGCTGGACAAGTGAGTGGAATGAGCTCACCCTGGTAGTAACATGACCATTAGGCCCCACCTAGCAGGGGACAGGAACTCATGGACACAGGGGGAACAGGGTGTGAGACCTTTCCATTCAGGGGCAGCCAAATGCTGCATTTATGCTGCTCTAGACATAATTTCAAAGTGACTGGTAAGATCTTAAAGTTGCATTAAGCCCTTGTCCATATGTAACATAGCATGTCATAAAATATTAGATGTTCCAAACTCTAAGGGTTGCTGTCCAAACGGGTTTGCAGACCTGAAATGGGAGAAGTATAGAAAGGCCTAAAGGGTTTTAGTGTTCTCACTGACCTCAGGGTCTTGTATTATATTTCCGTCAAAACAAAAACAGTGGCCAATAGATATGGACCACCTATGTTATCATGATAAGTAGCCATAGTGGGCTATCATGAGAAGACTGTGCCTAGAAGAGACATAGGGAAAAATCCCCCATTCTGTCAGATTAACTAGAAAACCTCTTCATAAAATTATTACTACAACAGCAGTCACAGTATAAAAAGATGTATCAACTATTCTGATTTTCAAAGGACATTTTCTTCTGAAGTAAATTCAACATCTTGTTGCTTCATCAGGAAACATTTGTGTAGTTTCTGAATGAATATTCTCCTCTTATTTCTTTAGTGATTTCCCGTAAAATCCAAAGGTAGTTTTTTTTTGGTTTTTTTTTTTTTTTTTTTTTTCCATGCCCAGTCTAAGGTCTAAAGTCCTTCCCGAACAGGAACACTCATTTTTCAATTATTCCCCAAGGTCTTGAAAATACTGGAAAAAAAAATAAAATCAGAAAGTGTTGAAAATTCTGACAAGATTTTGGAGGCTGATTGCAAGTGTTAATCAGTTTGTCTGAACTACACAGAATCAGATATCTTTCAACAGGTGATTGTAGCTGTGTTTTCAGTGCCTAAGAATTAAGTCCTTTTAGGAAACCTTTAAAATTTTGAAAAATTTCCATTTATTTTTCATTCCCTTCAGTTCTGCAAAATGAAGCATAAAAGCATTCATTTTTTTGGCAACCATTCCAGTAATTTTAACAGTTTTGAGACCAGGGCACATTACACGTATTTTGTGTGTTTCTGGTTTCATAGGTATTATACCTGCTCTAAAATAAGTTATTTTGCTTCCTTTTAGAGCTGAAACATGAGATCTATGTTTGGAGACTGACAGCACAGCGCATTAACCCGGCCAGCAGAGAGGAGACTGCCGTGAAATGCCTCTTGATGCAGAAGGTGCTGACTCTAGAGATGCTCCTGAAGAAGAAGCTGAGGACGTTTCACAGGTGAGTGGTGACCAGCATGTCCCACCTCCCCTGCTCTGACCCTCATTAGGGACAAGCTTGCAGGTGTAGGCAGTTTGTTGGACTGCTAGGAAGCTCCTGCTGATCTCAGTCTACATCTAGGAACGATAGCGTTGCTTTGCTAATGTCAGGGTTAATATTTCTGTTTGCTTCAACCAGCCAAGGACTCACATATAGTAATTTTAGGCAGAGCTGGAAGTGAAGGCTTTCAGGGATCTTCACTGGGATGAGACCTATATTCTTGTCTTTATACAAGTGTTAGGGCAGATACGAAGAGTTACCCTCAACATCAGTAAAACACAAAGTATTTTAGGACAAAACCTATGTGTAAAGTCTGGAAAATATATATCAGTATGACTTGAATTTAGAGGCATAGAAATTTCAGGTAGTTTTTGGCATAAAAAAATCACAAATATGTCATTAGACTTTTCCTTGCAATAGTGGCTTCAGTGTAGAATGTTACACTTTGGCTTTTTAGTAGTAAAATGCTACACTTTGGTTTTTTATCAAAAAATTCAAATGTTCTTCAGTGAACTGTTGAGTTTGAAAAACATAGAATCATAGAATAGTTAGGGTTGGAAAGGACCTTAAGATCATCTAGTTCCAACCCCCCTGCCATGAGCAGGGACACCACACACTAAACTATATCGCCCAAGGCTCTGTCCAGCCTGGCCTTGAACACCGCCAGGGTTGGAACATTCACGACTTCCTTGGGCAACCCATTCCAGTGCCTCACCACCCTCACTGTGAAGAATTCTTCCTTATATCTAATCTAAACTTCCACTGTTTAAGTTTAAAGCCATTACCCCTTGTCCTACCACTAGAGTCCCTAATGAAGAGTCCCTCCCCAGTATCCTTGTAGGCACCCTTCAGATATTGGAAGGCTGCTATAAGGTCTCCACGCAGCCTTCTCTTCTCCAGGCTGAACAGCCCCAACTTTCTCAGCCTGTCTTCATACAGGAGGTGCTCCAGTCCTCTTATCATCCTTGTGGGCTCCTCTGGACTTGCTCCAGCAGCTCCATGTCCTTTTTATGTTGAGGCCACCAGAACTGGACACAATACTCCAGGTGAGGTCTCAGGAGAGCAGAGTAGAGGGGCAGGATCACCTCCTTTGACCTGCTGGTCACGCTTCTTTTGATACAGCCTAGTATACGGTTGGCTTTCTGGGCTGCAAACGCACACTGCCAGCCCATGTCAAGCTTCTCATCTCATGTTACCAGTGAATTTCTGTGTTTTAAAATTATTTCATAATCAAATCTTCAGTGTGAGCCTGAGTGCAGACATACTTAACTGTTTATGTATAGAAAAGAAGTTTATTGAAAGTAGGACTAACAAAAACGTTAACCTTATTTTGTGTACATTCCAGCAAAATCATTTGTTATGCTATGGGATTTAATGACTGAAGATAGCAGTGATAAATACTCTAAAAGTATAGAATTGACTATACTGAAACTGAATTAATATTTTTAATTAATAAGCATATCAAATAGGCAGTATGAGTAAGGCCATGCAAATATGATATCTTAAGCTATTTCAGTAATATGACTTTTGTTCACATTTTTTGTTGGTATTGTGTACTTCAAATGGAGTGACAGTATTAATACTTAAAGACAAAAAAGGTTGTTAAGATAGCCTTCTTTTAAAAAGATTATAATAGTTTATTAGACTTTACAGTACTCTAAAGAAGACACTTCTGACATACAAATAAAAATTTTATATTTAAACTTAAAAATCAGGATTCCTCCAGCACAGTACATTTGCAGCAATGTAAGAATTCATTAGCATTAACAGCAGCACTCCTGAACTACAAATCCCAGGACTTTTTGCTAGAAGGCTGACTATGCTGATAACATGATATCTGGATCTTAAAAATTCATTATAAAATGCAAATGTGAAATACGTGTGTTCTGACTTGTGGACGTTAGCACGCGACCCTTGTTTTATCGCAAGTGCAGGGTACACATCAGCTCCTGAAACTGTGAAGGGAACTACATATTGCTTATAGCCAGATCCTATACTGAGGTCCATACTCTGGGGGCTAGCTCCTTCCAAGCCTGTGGCACATTTCACGAACCAAAGTGTCTGTGTATTAGTGGAGCATGTTACAAAAGTGGAGTCTTAGTGAATGCTCATGGGAATTTTGCTGGTGGCTGTAAGAAGGCCATGATTCCTTTGTGGTATGAGTTACTCCATATGGGGGAAAAGTTGCTCTATTTGTGATGAGAGGGATTTATTCCAACGCTCTTGGCAAAGCTCTAATTTCACTCTGGAAAAAAACAGGTGTTTTTTTCTTTCAGGCAAATTTCACAAGAAGATAAAAACTGGGAAACAAATATTCAGGAACTCCAGAAAAAAGTAAGTAGTTGGCAGTTTTTCTCAGTGTGTGTGCACCTATGCCTTTATACAGAGAGTGCTTTGGATCTGATGCAAATTTAATAACTCTCAGGACAGCAGAAAAGCTGGCAGGCAAGCTGGCTGGCTTCTCAGTGGGACAGGGTACCGAACCACATTGTGAGGTTTTGTTAGGTTTTATACTTTTGTTCCTTAGATATCATTTAAAGGATCAGTAAATGATTCAGCAGTGTTTTCTTAAATTTTTAATCTGTGGTCAGAAAGACTCAGAAGGTGTCAATAGGTTGTTTGTAACCGTGATGCATGATGATAGGGTACACTCCTGATGATGTACCGAATACTGACTCTAGCTTACTATACTATCTGTGACATGCCTGCTTTATTATTTAAAGAGGGATAAACCACTTGGATAAATCCTGTTCTCTTTGATGTGCACACATTAATACTGGCTAAGTCTTTATGTTGAAGCTGGGTCTGATGAGGAGTAAATTCTGTAGTGGGATTAATTTAACCTAAATTTAGTTGTCTAAATGTCACATCCTTCCACGTCGCTGGCATTGCTAATGAAGTGAGGACTGTGTTTGGGAGCTCAAGTCCATGATTGGGACACCACTGTCTATGTCACACCAAACCAGAACAAAACCAACAGAATTTCTTATTAGGTTTTACACCTTTTTCAAGGCATTGCACTAAAGACAAACTTTCTAAAGATCAGAGACTTGTACTTTAGTAGAGCTTGGAAGTATGTGAATCGAGGTCAGGACTCAGGGTGGGAGATGGTGATTCCCTGGATTGGTAGCAAAGTGAGATGGGATCAGAGAACAGAAGCAGAGTCATGGTGGAAAGCACTGGGTCTGAGGGTGAGAGCATGAGGAGATCAGCACAGGGGTGAAGGAGCTGGGCAAGGAAGTCTAGAAGCTCCATAAAGATTATGGGCTTGGCATGTCCATGATAGTTGTGCAGGAGGCATGAAAGATCTAACCTCTAGTCTAGTTTATAGGTTTTCAAAGCATAAGTACAAAAAAGGGTGATTTTGTCCAACACCATGAAATCACAGAGTGCCTGGAGTGCCCTCGGTAGTAGGAATTGCATTTCAACCCTACTTCTCCTACTGAAATGAAGGTGTGATAGGGGTAGCTGAAAACAGCTGAGTGTATACAGGCAGGTGCTAGCTACTTGTATCAGATAACATTTGGCCACATATTCATGTTTTTTATAGGTATGCATGAAGTGCTTCAATTCTAATAGTTCTGTCTTTTATGCTGAAGAGGAATACACAATGCAGGAACAGAAGTTTGCACTTCACATGTACTTTTGTGAACTCTATGCATTATAGATAGATCATTGTTTAATACAGTTATTTTCCCTCCCTGTCTGCAGCACAGAATAACAGACAAAATTCTTCTCATCAAATGCCTGACTGTGCTGGGATGTGTTATTCTTATGTTTTTTCTCAATTCATTTGTTCCAGGCATCTACCTAGATCTCGGTAAGTTCCATAGTTTTGTTCTAAGTAAAACAAACAATCTCTCCAAAAACAACAGTAATATTTTTCTGACTCTGGATCTTCTCAGAAAGCCCTTTTCCATATGTCTCTGGCCATGCAATTCCACCAGGCGAATCAGAATAACAGTTTCTCAGAACAGGTTTTCGAAATGCAGTCATGTCCCAGTCGCCCCAGGAGGAATAACAGAGTGTTCATGACTTCATTTCTCTGACTTCCCAGTGCTAACGAGCTGGCTAAACATTACATAATGAGCAAGTTTGACCTTGGCATTATTGCACTGTAGGCTTGAGTGAATGGCCAAGATGCATTATAAAGATCAGAATATAATCCATGAAAGAACGAAGAAGTAGTATGGCTTTATTTCTTAAGTAAGATAACTCTTTGTATAACTTCCAGTCTCCATTAATTTATCACCAGAATATTATCTTCCAAAATAAAATCAGGAAGACACTGTATATGTGTGAAATGAAAGTAGCTGTATGCATACTTTCTATGTATAGACCTATATGTGCAGGTTTTTACACAACTAGTTGTATACCTGTGTGAGAACAGGTGCTGCACATCCTGAAACAAGAACCAAATTAACCTTCACATTTAACCAAAGGACAGTCATAAAACTTATTTGTGCATTGCCCTATAAAAAGTTAGAAATTTTTCTTTTTGGCTGCTGAGCACTTGAAAGTTATGGAATTTCAGATTTATGTCTTCTTCATGCAATCTGAATACCCCCACTGTGTACTTTCATCCCAGGGACTGAAAGATGAAAGTCTTGAAGAGGAATAACTCATAAGTCAGAGAATCAATCATCATACACAGATACTACATTGAAATCCATTTTAGTTATGCTCAGTACAGAGCTAGTTATAGCGGTACAATGGTGATCAAGTTGTAAAGAAGACCTTCCATATCTACTGCTGACATCCCTGGTATATTGACTGGCTTAGAAAGGTACCAGTAGCAGAAAGCTGTTCTCTATGCTTTGAGCTAGGGAAGCACCAACGTTGTGTGTTCCTGGCACCAGCGGGAGGATATGTGCTACTGTGTCCGGAGGAACATGTTTTAATAGGTATAGCTTTGCTGCTAAATGCATTTATTCCAGGGACAGATCCCCAGCCCTCAGAAGCGCAGGATGACTTGTGTCCACACTGCTCGGACCTTGTCCCTTCAGAGTAGACTGGCCATATCTTCACAACACAGCACCTGGCCCTGTGTTTCCTCTTGACATTGTATGTATGGGTTAATTAATTTTTCGGTTTGCAGCAAGGGCAGTTTGGTAGCCTAGCATAGCTGTGTTTTAAGATTATGAGGCTGAGGGCATATATTGTGCTGTCTGGTATACGTGATGGAGTTCGAGTGTATGAAACCACTAGGAATAATGCTGGAGCAAAGAAACCCAAACCTGATTCAGACTCATCCATGCTGTTGTTTGGACGTGATCCCTGAAATCAGTTCTCTCCAGAACTTGCACCTTGGTTTATTTTTAGCTTAGATGAAACAAGCTGGGTCATTGCCAAAGAGTCTGGGAGCAAAGCAACGCTTACCCAAGAGGGGCTCTGGGGAACTAGGAACTCGCTGTGGACTTGTGCTAAGCAGTTGTCAGTGTTAATCAACCCAGCAAGTCCTTGTTGGCATGCAGTGGTAGTCCTGGTGCCCTGGAGCAGCAAGAGTTTAGGAAAGGGATCATGTCACCCAGGCTTTCTTCTCCATTTCAGCCAGCGCTGTGTGGCAGCTGCTATGGCAGCTTCCCTGTTTCAAAGTGTTTGCCATGGAAATGGGCAATTTCAGCCTATAAACATTAGTGGCTGTCAAGAAGTTAAAAGGTACACTGACGTATTTTAACAGCAAAAGTGCTATATTACTAAGGTGTAGGAAGATGCAGAAACTGAAGACATTTGAGGTCATTTGACGTCACAGTGGCTAAGAATATAAGGAAGGCATTCACATCAACATTTTAAGAAATCAATTTTCACCCTTACTTTTCTGTCTCAGGTGAGTGGGAACCGAAGCATGTAGGATTTATTGAATTAAACCCAACATCTATGAGTGTTTTTGAAAAGCCAGTCAGTCAGCAAAGACCATATATCAGTAGTTGCATATGCTGCTGGTAAGATAGTCTTTCGAAACTGTAAAGCAGTTGGAGTCAATACTAGAAGAAACAGTAACTGATGATTGGTTTCGTCCTACTTTATGTCAGTAATATAAATGAAAACAAATGGCATGGTTGGCAGGCAATGCAGGTTTCTATTATTCACCAGCTGATCTTCAGCTGCAACCTTGAAAGTAAATAGGGGCTCCATGTGGTCTGTATAATTTCTCTGTGTTCTGTATTCATGGCAAACCTGTCAGATTAATGAATGAATGTTATTAAAGCATATACATAATTTCTATTAACAATTAGTGGAACCTGCAAACTTCTAATGAGATCTCACTGGTTCCTGAATTCCACTATCTTGATGATAGCTGTCACTTATTTATCATTACTGAAGAAGTGCCACTGTGAATCTCTATGGATTTTAGTCCTCCAGTGCATGGAAATGAATTTCTTAAAATACTGTACATCTTGTACTCTGGTGGTTTGGGTAAAATTGTTCAATATGTTTTTCTCATAAAAATGAAAGTAGATTGTAGTTCAGTGTTTAATTTTCTACAAGAATAATGTTTTATACAGAGGCTGAAGTGTTGGAAATCTAATAACTTTTAATTGCATTTGGTAGAGAGAATTAGAAAGATTATAGAATTCTTTATCAGTCCCCAGCCTTGATCCAATTTTTCCATTATGAACTTAGAATCATTAATATAATTTGAGGGAACTGACATTTTAATTTAAATAATAAAATTTGCATACTTAGCTGTCGTTTCAAATGCAGAACATTTTCCTATTCAGATTTGTACCTGTTCATCAATTTATTTAGTCTAATTCTATGAAAAATCTATGCTAATGAAAGATTAATACCAAGACTTTAAATAAACAGATATGGCAAACTTGCAGACTTCTACAGTGCTTTCATTCATCCCCCTAGGATTTTACTTTCTTGATAAAGCATTGATAAAGCATGTGAGAGAAGATGAAAAAAGATCAAAGTAAAGCCCCTTTGAGGATTGTACCTGGCTCCTATTTTGACTTTAACTCTCAGGCAGGCATGTCTAGAGCTTTGAACTACAGTGAGAACCCCCAAGAGAGACAGAAGATTTTAAAAGTAAAATAAAGCAAGATTCTGTTGAAATGTAAACTAGATTTCCCCCTGCCCCTTTTTGATAGAGGATGCTTAAAGTGAATGGATCAGAAAGAATACACAAAACCAATTTGTAACCTACTTCTTTTTGTTTCTGTGGGGCAGGTCCTTCCCCTTTGGTTTGGTTTCAGCCAGTTCAATGGGTTGCTGAGCTGTTGTGAACTCTGGAACAGCTTCTAGTATCCCCATCACCTCTGTGGCCCTGCTTTTGTCTGCCCCCTCAGTGATCTCTGCACACAATGCAGGCACGCTGCTCCTTGTGGCCCGTCTTGTTCTTGCTTCCTTCCATCTCTTGAAGCCTCTTTCCCAGGGCCAGACTGAGTAGTTTCCAAGGCAGGGGAAGGTCCTCTCCTCGTTTTAGAGGGCTGCAACAGACTCTCTCATATCCAAGAAACTAGGTTCTAACCCAGGAGCAAACAAGAGAGATTGCTTGTTTCAGAGAAGTGATGCTTCTCTGTTTTGGCTGCAGACTGCTGGAAGCTGGGCAGGTATGACAGGAAAGATGCAATTGTATGTTTGCCTTATTTGTATGTTCATTCCACATTATTACTGCTACTTTCCTTCTTGGAGACAGGACTTTTGCATAGGTGAACTTATAGTATTACCACCTATGGCTGTTCTCATGTTCCTTTGAAAAAATTAATTATTTATGCAAGGGGACAGGGAGAGGTTTTTGGATTCACTGAATTCTTCCATGATTTAGGACTGCTATTTGCTCCAGCCCCAGTGAAAGATAGAGTTTCAAATCATAGAGCTTGAGGGAGCTATCTTGGCCTTTTTTGCTTCTTCACCTATTGCCTGAGCCCATTTTGGTATCTTTGTTGCCATTTGTGACTCATCTGAACTATACAGGTCTAATTCATTAAGTGATCCACCTTACCCTACATCACTCTTTAGATGCCAGAGGACATTTTCTCAAGCTATACTGAATTTTAGTCATAGATCCTTAGAAACAAAACCCACAACAGCTAGATGGGCATTTGGCTTAGTAATTGATTATTTGGGGGTTTCACTGCTAATTAAATTTAATTTTGGTACTGCTAACCAAAGCAGTGTTAGCAAATAACCCAAACTTACGAACTTTAAAAAAAATTACACTTTTATTCCTTTAACTAGCTAACATGATTTCTATGACCTTTCTGGGTACCAGGACCACTTCTATAAATCAGCATTCACTTCTGTCAAGCAAATATCCTAAGTCTAAGTTTTCCATGTTGTCATTTCTCTAAAGGTAATATCAATCAATATTTACAGACAAAGGTTATCTTGTTTGATGGGGTCTCATTTATGTAGTTAAATCTAGTTTCTCTTGAAAACCTCTCTCGTCTTCTATTTTCACTGTGGTTTAACTTCAGTCTGTGGGCTTGGTTTGCAAATTCAGATACTTTTGAGGATCTGAAAGTCTCTTTTTGCAATTTATCTTAACTAGTTCTATCTTCCATCATTGAAATATTTTAAAACTGTGACTGAAATAGTGGAAAAGTAGGGAAATAATTGTTTCCATTCAGTTTAAACTGGCTTTTTTTCATTTGGTAGGGCACATTGTGCAGAGCTCCTTTTAATTTTATTGCCAGAACATTAAAGGAGAAACGTGTTCAGCTGCTGTCAATACAAAAGATTCCTGTTATATTGTCACTCCTTTGGATACCAACTGTCATATTTTCTCACTCGTTTACATAATTTACAGAAAAAATGTTGAAATTCACATGAGAAATTAAATGCCTTAATTGGAAAGGACTTCAGCAGAACAAAACCCCTAAATCATGTCTACAGAGAATGTTATGCAAATTACAGCAAAAAATCTGTTTTAACCCACAAAGAGGTGTGACACCCTAAATTCAAGGAAGTGGACTGGCTCAAAAGTTTCTCCCATAATATTCCTCTTGAATTTCATCCTGCTTTTGTTTAAGTGGACATGCACAATTTTCACTGCCATTTACATAGGTGAACCAATCATTATAATAGAGTTGGAACTGAGCGGCGCTTGTCTGGTAGCTTGCTTAGTGATAAAGGGCTGCACTGGCCTGGAGTGTAACAAACTTGCTTAATTTTGCTACTGAATCAAAAAATGCTGGAAGTTTCCTATCAGTATTTACTTGGCTTATGAACACTGAAGCCAGTTTTCTGTTACTGAAGCCTTCAAAGACTTTAACAACTAACTTCATCCATATTCTCTTCTGCAACATTTTCAGTATGGAATTCACCGCAGCAATGATTCTTCCCTAGCAACTTTGAGACAGGTTGGCAGGGTCAGTATGTGTAACAGCTTGTATGAGAGTTAGCAGTGCTGTAATCAAAGACAAAACCCCTTAAACTTAGAGATCTTTGATTAAATTATTCAATGTAGTTATGTGGGGTTGGTTTGATTTTGATGGTGGGGTTTTTTTGTTTTTTTTTTGTTTGTTTGTTTTGTTTTGTTTTGTTTGTTTGTTTGTTTTTGTTTTGTTTGGTTTGGTTTGGGTTTTTTCTGAATGTGCAGCCTAGAAAGCTGCCCAAGAACTCTAGTAAGCTTCCCCCTACCTCAACTTTTATCTGGACCTTCGGACAGAAAATGTATATGCATTTGAACCTTTGAACCTGTGCTAAGAAGTTTGTTTAGAATGGTGAAAATGGTTTTAAACTTGGACCACTTCCCCACAGCTCTGTAAGTAGTATCCTGCCTGACAGCATGCAGCAGAACTTCTCAGGTCCAAAAGATTTATAAATGGTCATGGAGAAAGAGCACAGGGCTGAGAAAGGTGTGGACAGATCCCACTAGGCTGAAAGGGGTGTTAATGTTGAAGCATCCATAAGACTCTTATTTTCACACTTTAAAATGTTATTCTGGAACTTCTTCTCATCTGCTATCAGTCATAAATAGGCTAAACCATGTTATGCTACCAGCCTGTATGAAAGTGGAGTTGTATAAATCTGGCACAGTTTACAAACTATAAAATTATATGTGCAGAAACAAACAAATTTGGCTAAAAATTTAAGTGTTTTTACACATAGAGAGGGAGAAAAAGATTAAATATTTGTATTTTGGAAATGTTTCATTTCAGATTAATTTGTGCAATAGTTAAAATGAAATGTTCATTATAGAGCTACTCAGTGTTACTGAGGAGTTATTTTACAAAATGTTTGAAAAAAAACCCCAACCAAATCAATCTAATAAGATAGTGTATAAATGGTTAGTGCTCAAGAAATCAGAAAATACTGCTGAGACAGTCAGCTATTTAAGCTATAAAATCTGATGAATGACACAGATTTAAGAAAGTATAGGCTTAATGCCAAAAGCCACATTGTTAAGTTTAGCACATCTCATATTTCACATCTTATATAACTATATGCTCATGGTAAAAAGCGCACATTTGCTCTTTAATTTGTCACTGAATATAACATTTACCTCCAGATTATCTACGCTCTGTGATATTAATCAGTTTTAGCTGAGGAAAGCTTGTAGGTATTACCTTCTAAGTGATGGCTCAAGTGATACTGAATTATCAATTGCATTTAAAGCTGCTACAACCAAGATTTTATTTTCCTTGTCTTTTTTTTCTTTTTGTTGTATTTTTATTTTATTTTATTTTATTATTTTGTAAAGCTTTCCAACATGGCTTAATAAATTAAAGAATGACATGCAAAACCTGGGAAGCAACATTTATGGACCTTTTCTATAGAGCTAAAAATATCATTTGAATAATCTGTTGTTGACTGGAAACTCCTTCACACATTTCACTAAAATAGATGGGTTTGGTCCCCAAAACATTTGGATTAGGGATGCCTTCTCTGTGTATGGTCGTTTCCAACTACCGAAGTATCAGTGGTGATGTCATGCTTGTGATATTGTGGGCAAAAAGGGGATATTCCTAATACCTGGAGCTAAGAATTTATTGTTAGTCTAATTAAAAGTTGTATCTGTGTAAGCAAAACACAACAGTTATTGTTAGTCCTCTTATGATAATACTAACACAGTCCAAATCATCTAATTAATACGAAACAAAACTCATTCATTAACAATATACACTTAAAAGTGTAAATATAACCCAACAAAACCCCAAAATACTCCCAATACCTTCCTTTATAGTCTAATGTTAGGGCCACCCTTTGATGCTCAGTAGGGTGCTAAGGTTCACAGATTTGGGCTGGGCAGAGACACAACATAGTGTTGCTATCTTCAGGTCGTTACAGGGGTGAGTGTGACAGGGTTCTCTTTCTCCTCTTTACCAGGAGGTGAGTAGTGTTGATGTTGATGTTTTCTTCCTTCCTGTACTTGGGTCCACTTGAACTCATTTTATACGTTTTCTAAAGCTTTACACTTCCCTTTTTCAAATTTGGTTTTCAGCTCTGCATTATACCCAATTTTATCATATGTGATATGTTGTATGTATATTACACACTTGTTTCTTGTGCTTTTGTTACCCTAAATGAATTTTGACAGTCTCCTAAGTTTGCTCTGTCATCTATAACTACAGTTAAGTTGCTGGTAAAACTGTGTCCGTTCATATCATTAGCTGCATTTACTTATCCTATGACCTCTTGTCTGTGTCAGCTTCTTCTTACTATTTTCCATTAACACTCCACCTACATGAAGCTGTGACACTGCTTTCAGTGACTAACGCAATTTCTTTAATTCCCCACCTTATAATGGTAAACAGAGCAATGAACTGTAACATCTGAAGAGTGTTCAGCCTAATGTAGTAAGATATAGTAAGTTTAGCGCCATGGTTTTAGGTAGTCCTCTTTGAAAGTCCTCAGCCCTTTCTGGAGACCCTTCCAGGTCTTTGCAGTTGTGGGGCTTGCAGGGGCTGATCTGCAGCCCTTTTCCTGAGGTGGTATAAGCTATAACTGTCAATGGAGTTTGGCATATTTAGTGCTTTTTACCTCCCTGCCTTTGCTTCATTCATGTGCTGATCACTATGAGAGTAGTGAGACATTGGAACACGTTGCCTAGAGAAGTTATGACTGCCCCATCCCTGGCAGTGTTCAAGCCCAGGCTGGACCAGGCTTTGAGCGATTTGGTCTAGTGGAAGGTGTCCCTGCCCATGGCAGCAGGGTTGGAACTAGGTGATCTTTAAGGTCCCTTCCAAACCATCTTATGATTCTATGACTGTATGATTCTATTTTATCTGTTCTGGCATGTAGTGGTATTGGTTTAAGATGTCTTGTACCCGTATTGAGGTCAAGAAGAGCGCTGCATGGAACTGACCTGCTGGCCTCTGAGTATGTAGTATGGAGATTTAATTGCACAGTGAAGATACGAATTGTTTTAAATTGAGACTAGAGGTAGCTATTTAAGTGATATCCTTGATAGTGATGTTGAAAAAACCCTGAATAAGAGTTAAAAATAAATTTTACAATTATGTCGTAATGAAAGTGTTGAAATAGAGCTAAACTGATGTAGTCAATTTGACTAAGATTCTCAAAGTCTGGTCCAGATCTTATTTACCACTCCTTCTGCGCATAACACTTAGATCTTGAAAATCAGAGAAACCTGCTTTCCATGATCCTTGCAGTTTTAATTCTCTATAGGGTCGTTTTGAAAAAATTCTGCCCTTGAAATTGCACAGTCATCTTTACAAACATGTAATTAAGCATGGAAAATATCCTCAGTCCTTGCAGCTTCCCATACACTTGACAAGGAAAAAAACCCAAGAACAGTAACAGTTGTACAAAAACTGCACTAGCAGATACTTTATTGCTTACTTCTGGAAAAGCTGACCTTTCCTTTTTCTTGATATTTGCATCTTCTCAAATTATTTTTGGTTCATAGGAGTCAAGAAGGTTATGGCAATAGAATGTGTTTATTTACGGTGACCTTTTCTGAGATAGCTCTGTAAATTTTTTAGCTTTATGGATTGGTGCAATATACATAGCTATATATCTGTCATCACAACCTCTCTGTAGATGCAGTGCCTAGCTATAGCAATCTCTAACTATATTAAAGATAGAACAGTGCTTATCAGTTGACAGCAAGTATTACTTATAAACATTCAGCATGATTTCAGAATGTATGGAATCAGGGATGCCTGATAAAATAAACCAAACAAATTACAGAAACTGAAAAACAGGACATTTTAATTCACAATCACAACGACTGATGAAATGTATTCCATGAGTAGAGCAAGCAGTGCTGAAAATGTCTTTGTTTTAATTTTTTCACCCCAGTATTTCTATATGCTTGTATAAGAGTATAATTGAGTATATGCTTTACATAACATTAAAACTACATCATAGTACATGAAGGACTGGCACATATCCTTTGGCTAAATTTGGAGGGGTTGTGGAGTTAGGTAGACATCTGATTAGGCTGTTGGAACACAGTAGTGGAATTCCTCATATATTCAATAACATGCTCTGTAACCAATTATTCAAAGGTAAGCACCAAATGTGTTTTAGCTGGTAAGCCTGTAATGGACACTGTGGGCTAAAAGGGTTTCTGCGGTTCACTAAATGTTACTGTGGCAATTTTGACAAATAGAGAATTGTTAGGATCTCAGAAAAAGAACATCATACTTTTCTCAGTGACAAATGTTTAAAAAAATCAATGAGTCGATTGTTTGCAGATGGAAGTATCATATTTCTATCTCGCAGAAGCTGGTCTAGCTGATTTAAAAAAAAACCCTCTACTTGTTTCTCAACCACTATAGATGTGTGACCCTTGCATATTGTGTAACCTGAAGGTTCCTCACTGCTATTACACCTCCTCCTCACTCCCTCTTGTCCTGCCCACAACTGTTGCCACAAACAGGCTGTGCCCTCTGGAACAGCCTAGTATCTACCCAATGATTTGCCAGGACCCTTTTAATCTTCTTATTTTTGAGCTAAATATCTTGGATTCATTAAATTTTTCCTCAAAAATCAACTTTTCCGAGTGTTGATTGAGCTTACTTCTCTGCCTTGGATTTCCTAATGGGTATTCATCTTAAAGTGTGTCTTGTCAAGGCTTACCAAGGATAAAGAGATCAGAGATTGCTTCACAGGATTTACTATTTATAGTCCTGGCTCTGTATTTCAGTGGGTCACTAGGCTCAGATGTGATCCACTGTATTCCTTGAGTCTTTTCTGCAGGACTGTTATGTGTCCAGTTGCTTCCCACCCTGGATTTTTACAGTTTTAACTCTTCTTGCCTAAATGCAGTACCCTGCACCCATCTTTTTTGAGGAGCATGCTGTTTTTCCCAGGCCAGCATTGAGATCATGCAATGTTATCCTGGCTTTGGTTTTCAGTGCAAATGTCTGAAGTGCCATTTCAGTTTCCACAGAAGTCAAACTTTTGTGTACTCTCATTATTCAATACATTATTTCAAATTCTATGCACGTAAAGTGAACATACAGCGTCTACATGTTCACATTATTAGGAGGAAGCTTATTATGCTGTTCAGATGGTAGTAGGTCAGACAAAATTACTTTTACTAAGGAATACATTTTTTTCTTAATGAGCATTTGAAAAGCCTACAAATTACATAGTAATTTTTTTCTTTCATTTCTTTCACTTTCTCCTACCTTCCTCCCACAGATTCTAGACTTCTATTTGATTCTATTAATTGTTCTCTATTTTCAAGTTCTGCTGTTTGATTATTTCAAAATAAGAGTTTTTAAAATAGGATTGCAATTGTATTCTGCTCATCATATGCTATTTGTTGTTCCAAAGGTGGTTTTTCCTACTGGGTAAGTGTATGAGAAAAGCAAAACACTAAAGCTATTTCTACTGTACTTTTTTTCCTCCTAAGCAGAAGACATGGGAATCTTTTCTAGGAAGAATGCATTATAAATTTGAAAGGTGCATTTTACTATAAAGTTTAATTTTATTTTTCCTAAAATAAATAGAAACCCTGATAGTCTTCAACAGGTACCAAAGCAGTACAGAAATGGAATTTAGATTCAATTTCTCTCCATGTAATATTTCCAAAGCATCAGTTACTGGCACTGAGAAGTAGTAAAGGAAGTGGTCTGTGGAACCATAAATGGGCTTTGCTTTCACTATAGCAATAAGAAGTTATTTTTTTAAATTATTTCTCTTCCTCCTGGTTCTCTTTCGTGGCCCAGGAAGCTAGAAAATAAATGAAGAGAGAAGCTAGTTTTTAATGTAGCTTAGTATTTTCAGTTCTTCAAAAAGGAAGGAATGCTTCAAATTGAATCCAGGGCAATGCAAAGCTACCCAAATATATAAAACACTGATATAGTAAGTTCACTGTCATGAACATACGTAGAAAGGCCTTGGAAAAGCCTGAGACAATCTGCACACTTAGGCAGGCTGCCGCTAACACTGCAGTTAAATTTGACAAGCAATTTGGCAGAGAGCAGTTAATCAAGAAGTTATGGCATACACTAACTACTGTGGCCTTCAGGCTTTAGAAGAGGACTTCACTCTTGTCCAGCTGTGAGGGTGCTTGAAATCAAACCATGATACTAAAGGGTATTATGAACAAACACCTTGCATGAAGTCCCCCAAATGTTTCAAGAGACTCCCTCGTTCCTCCTCTCTTCTCTGCACTCCGAGAGATGGGTAACTCCTCTTTGAAGGCATAGCAAGGAAAATAAATACACTCCAAACAGGCCATGCGTGTAGACTGAAACAAGCTCTTGCAGCCAGAACTAGCAGCTGAGGTATTTGAGCCTCTGGAGAGCTGTATTTGCTGGAGCACTGCAGGAAGACACCTCCCTTGTCCATCCATATTCCTTGTCAACAAGATTGTAAGGCAGGGCACTGTTCTCTCCTGCAAAGCTGCATGTGTGGAGCTAATGCATGCTGATAACATCTCATGGTGCTAGCAAATGCCTGCTTTATCCACTTTTTGTGCAATTCAATTGTATTTCATTAGCTTTAGCAAATAATCGTTATCTCCACATTGCATGTTCAAGTTGATTTTTCTGGAGGCAGGAGGGTAGAAATAATGCCAAGATATTATTACAAATTGTTCCAGAACTATTGAGAAATTGCTGTTCTTTAATTCTTTGCTTCATTGTACTTTCATGCAAAATGTGTGTGACAAAATGTAATGTTGTCATTTACATTTGTACAAAATAGCAGTAAAATTCTGCTGATGAGCCCCTGGTCTGCACACATCTACTTCCTCTTACAGTATTCCTCTTACAGGAATTGCCATCACCTTAATTTATTTAAGGAGGAATTGGGCCGAATGTTCTTTACTGGAATTCAGAGAACAGCCAAGAAGACAGAAGAAAGTTAGGCAGTGTATTTCCATGACCCCTTTGTGTTCAGAGCGAATAACTATTAATTTGCTTAGAGAGATTCGCTTTGTTTTTGGAAAGACACTAGATCAACTATGCTAGAAAAAAGACGTGGTAGGTAGGAACTGACAGTTCTCTCTTCACTTTCTTTTGCTACTTTGGGAACTCTGGGAGCACTCCTGACCCTGTGGTTGTAGCTGGTTGTGCAGTGTCTATACACATACCCAGAGTCCAGTGCACAAAAAAAAACCCCAACCCATACTTTTTCAGTTTATGCCAGAATCCAGCATTCATCCACAGCAGTACAATTATTACCACTCTTCGACCACTTCCAGAATCTCTTTCCAGTCGGTGGTAAAATGCCAGTCTTCACAAAGAAATTTGGGGCTAGCTATTCCTACCCTGCTCTCTTTTGTGGTTGTTTTTGCTCTCCTCCTCCCTTGCAGTATGAAGCTCATGCATGAGCTATTTTTGACTATGCATTCTGATTAGATCATTGTGACCAAAGCAGGGAATAGGCTTGTAGCATGTCAGCTTTTCTGTCATTAGAGGTGAGCAGAGCGGGCTGTGAGACATGGTTCTTGGATCCAGTGAGGCATTCAGGTCAGATTTTACTCAAAATCTGTATTGGGAACAATGTAGAAGCTGAAGCTACAAAATTAGGGTTACAAAATTCTTTTATTTTTCATCTCTCTGCTTAGCTTTGGTTTTGTTTCCACCTAGATGGTGGTATTTCTGCCAAGAAGCCATTATATTTCCTCGTCCTTCATACCTGCTCCCTTACAAGGATTTCCCTGTATCTCCCTGTACATTAAGTTTGCACTAGGCTAAAGAAAATTTTATTGTAAGAGCCACTTATGAAGGAAAGAGCAACGCAGCAGTGTGGAAGCTTTACAAGAGGAATGGTATTGGGGAGAGAACTAGGCAACAGAGAAGTCTTTTGTAGTGCTGGAAAATGTGGTTTCAGCCAAGCAGGGAGACATCAAAAGCAAAGCTGAACTGGGAAGAAGATGGCACTTGGAGATGCTTGAGAGGACAGGAACAGGTAAATGGCTAAAGAGTTGGTAGCACTGAGAGTGTTTTGGTTTTGGAGCCAAACAAAGCAAGAAATAGGATTTCACTGTGGCACAAATACCACAGCAGAATATAAAGCCATCTCAAAGCCAGACCTAGCGACAAGCTAGCTGCTTTAGATCTCCTTACCAAACAGACCAGCCAGAGTAACAACTGAGCTGCTGATTTTGGCTTCAGGCAGGTCTGGTTGCCCACACTGAGCTGCAGTATTTTCAGCAGATGTTCCTTACTGATCACAGTCAACCTGAAATTCTCATTTAAAGAGTGCAGTGTGCCACTGAAAGCTCCTAAGATGTACTTGAGAGAGCAAAATGCAGTCTTTGATTAGGGAATATTTATATGACACTGTATAGGGTTTTGGGGGAAAATAAATGTTTACAGCTTCATGAACACTGAGAACCTTTGGGGTCTTTATTTCTTTTATATTTAAATAGGATTTAAATGGAATATAGCTTAATTCTGAATTGTTGGATGTTTTTTTTGATCTCTTTCCTCTTTTAACTTAAATGGAAAAACACTTATGCATAAACTGTAAATTGAATGGCCTAAAATTTTATGAGTCAGTCTTCTGAATTTTCTTACCGTTGCTGAAGGCTTTTGGAGAGGGCTCACTTTATTCATCTATCTACTTCATAGCAGGAGCCTATTGTCCCTAAGTCATATTTGCTATTTGATTATAAGTTTCTGACTTAAAGTTTTTTGCCAGTAGAGATTGTTATTCTTCTTTCTTCCTCACTTTTTCTGCATTTCTGTGAATCCATCACTTTCTGACTGTGAATATACGAAATAGGATGAGCCGTATGAAATACAACAAAGAGAGAAATAGCTTGAAGAGGTGGAAAGCTTTATTTCTACGGCATTAAAAAGAACCCTTAAATTATGTATCTTAGGGTTTTGTGTAAAAGAGGAGCATCATTCTGAGGAAAATACCACCCAACCCCCTTTTCTTTCATATCTGAAATCCCATTCTATTGTTTAAGACAAATGTGCCAGAGGAATCAAACAGCTAAAGCATTTTAACTGTGCAGAGAGAAAATGAGCCTTGCTCGGACCGGAGATCTGTTAATTATATGCTCTGGCTGATTGTGCATTTGATTTGCATTTACTTTCAATCAATTACCTAAATATGTGCCTTAAAACACTTCAGGATGTATAGAGGGATCCTGTCTGGAGAAAGCCTGTTCTGCTATTTAAAGTCAGTTCCTCTTCTGTTTTAAAGAGATTTTCCTTTCCGTCATTTATCTTCTAGAGCAGGTAGCCAGTGAATCTTTAAGGGCCTGGGGCTGCAGCCAGCCTATTGGGAGATCCAGAATCCTTCAGTTTACCTCCTAAACACCTAAAGGTTTCTCTGTGATTCAACCATTAATTATTGGGGTAACCCAAATGTGCTTTATTTGCCTTTTTCCTTTTCTAATTTATTTGAATTTGAAGGCAGAGACCATTCATCCTGCAGTATCTGTGAACTTTCCCGGTTACAGAGGCACTTTGAAAAGAGCAAAACTAACTTTTACTTTGGTAGCCCATAAGAAGTCTGTTAAATGTAAAATGTTCTCTCTTTTTCTCATGCAGGCTGGATTGCCATGTTGGGAGCCATTTGGCTGCTTGTGCTAGCAGACATCCATGACTTTGAGATGATACTGAACAGAGTCGAGTGGGCAACCCTCCTTTTCTTTGCAGCATTATTTGTTCTCATGGAGGTAATATTCTCTGATTTTTAAAGCTTGAATAGTTACAGCCGATTTCAAATGTGAATTATGTTCCTAGGCAGATGCCTCTGCATATTCAATCCTGCTGGAATATTGTAGATTGAATGTAGTCATGGTAGAATAGAGAGAAATTGCAGCGTGGTGGAAGCTGTCTGAACCTCTTTGATATTTAATTTTTCAATCTAAGCTTGGTCTCACTCTCCTTCTGCTGCATTTGCTGAATATATCTGACATGATCATTTTTATATATGTGGAATTTTAGTTTCCAGGTATATTGGCAGTCTATGTGTGCATAGTTTATATGTATTTATGTGTTTGTTTTGCAATTATTTAGACAAGTGATACGAAAAATAAAAGAACAAAAATAAACTAGAGTCGGAAAACATTCCTAATGATGTCTACTGCATGCTGGCTACCAAATGGGATAAGAAATTTCATGGGAGTATGGTTTGATAGGATAGTATCACTGAATTTCAGATTGGAACTGCAATTAAAAAAGATACTCAGTACTTGAAATGCCTTTCTATCTTGCTGTATAGTTTCTTTGTGTTTGTCTGCTTGACTGTCAGAAACAGTCCAGCTGTGTTTGTATCCCATTTTATTTACTGTTTGATGATTTTATATAGCTCGAGAAGATTTATTTTTACCCCGAATGTTTAGATAATTCTTTGTACAAATACTTGTATTTATTGGCCAGTTAGGCTTTTAGAATGCTCAGCAGTTTTCAGCTGTAATTTGCTGGGTTTAAACGATGTAATACTGTTGTATAAACATGGCTGACAAAACCCAAGTGACCACTGACACTGCCATGGCTAGTGAATTGCCTGAGTGAGCAGCCTGGGAAAAGCCTGTAAGAACAAATTTGCTCACACAACCTCCTTCCCCCATTTCCAGTAACTGCGAAGACACCAAGAATTTGTAAGTTGAGACCTATTAAAAAATCATCAACGGTAAAAGGGACAAAATTTGAAACAAATAGAGAGAATAATCCAAGTAACTTTAATTAATGCCAAACTGGAAGTCAAGGTCTGGTAACCTGAGAGAAAATGAAAGGAAATTCTGATTAAGGGTTTGTTTTCAAGCTACTAGGTTCAAAATTCGCCAGAAAATATTGATTTATTATACACCCATTAGTACAGGCAATTTTTTGTTCTCTAGCTTACCAGGATCTATATATCCTTGCATTTTCTAGCTCTTTCAGGGAATCCATACCTAACCCTTATTCATTTTTTCTACTGCTGCTGTAACAGTTTGTTAGTTGCATTCCCTGATGTATTTATTGTTTTAGCTTGGATTGAATGTTTTTGATTTTTATTTCAGTGCTGTGTGACTCTACAATAACTTAGTAAAACACACAGGAAGTTATTTGCCATTTACCATCGGACTTAGATGCAATTGTTGTAATTCACTGAACTTCCATTTTTATGATTTCTCAGGTCACTAGTGAATAGTTTGACAATAAAAAAATATTTTTCTTGGCTCTCTAGAATAGCAGCAGTTTAAGGTCATGAAAGAAACTTGTATAGATAACCAAGAAAAAAGTGTGAGACATTAAATTCTTCCACATAAATGAATGAGAAAAATGTTCTGTGCACCATCACTGCTAATTTTGATCTGAATCTATTACTCTTTGGACTTGCAGGAGATGACAGTCCTTGCCAAGGCATTTTCCTTTCATTTAGGTTAACAATGACAAGAAGAAACAAGTCAAAACAAAGATATGCATTGAAGTATAAGAAATCTTTTCATAGTCTAGGCATTCATCAGTTGTCAGCTCATATTCTTCACCCTTGGTGATCCTTCATCTTGGATGGTTCCCAGTTTGAAGCTATTTCCTACTGCTGCAAATGTTCCCTTTCCTATTACAAGGCTCATTTAAAAACCTGAGTGGAACTTAGGCTGCAAGTCAATTTGGAAAATGTGATTTGAGTTCTAGAGCAATGAGGGAACTCTTGGAGGTTCTGCCTTTGGGTACTTATCGGTCCAGTCTGGTAACTGTTTTGGGATGAAAAAGTTGGAAATCCTTTGGAGCATTCTTGCTTTCTATTTTATACTTTGGGTAATGTACCTCTACAACTGTCTTTTTAGTCCTTGTTCACAAGTGGCTGTTACAGGCTATAAAATCTGTCTGAATCTTCTGTGACATAAGTTCCTCTCTCAGAGATACAGTATTTTGTTCACTTTATAGTCAAATTGACATTTTACCTTAATTGCTTCAGGCAGAGTTTATTTACAACAGTTATCGTGGCATATTATCTATAAGAGGATTTTATACAGATTTTTGTGCCTAAAATAAACTTTGATCTAAAATGGTACATGAATTTTTCTGCAGTACAACTCTATTTTGAGCTGTCAGACAGGAACTAGTACGGCTGAAGACACTAATTAGTACTGTAATACTTATTCCTCTTAGAAGACATGGGAAGATCTTGGAGACCCTCTGTGCAGATTACACCTAGGGGAGGTCAGTGGCAGGGTGCTAATTGACTTTCACTTAGGTGCTTGCAGGTAATTGGCCTGAGTAGCATAGAGACATCCTGAAGCTGGTTGTTTGATCCGTACTTTCATAACCTCTGACATGACAGGCTGCCTGCAGACTGACTGTCTTGCAGGAGTGATGTGTGTGTCCTTCATTCACTTCCCTCTTTCCTGAATATCTCTTCTATAGTACCATGTCTGGATTCCAGAATAAATTTTGAGTGTTACTGAAAAGTAATATGTTCTGTTAATAGATAATTAAGTAATAAGGCAGGAATGTTAACTGAATGCAACTCTGGGTCTAATTGCTTACAACTATGTGTTAAAAAGTTTATTTAGAAGTGTGAACACAAAGCAACTGCAGAAAAAAATTACTGTTCATTAAGTGTATTGCTTTTGCAAACATTTAAAAAGTCACTGCCATAACGTTTGAGCTGATAAAGCAACACAGAGAGCTTAGAATGAAAATAGTAACTTGAAATTATTAACGACAATTTCTTAGGAAACTTTCTCCTGGGAAGTTAAAGTAATGAAAGAGTACCTATTTTTTAAATGCCAGGGTTATGTGTATGTGTTTAAAAGTCTTATCACTTGTTTTCTGCATGCTGTGTCTTTAAATGTAGATACACTTTTTCTTTTGCAATGCATTGTTAAAAGGAAATATAATTTCTGGGCCAAATTTAATATGCAGTGATACCCAAACTACTAACATTCAGCTGCTTCCTGAATGAGCTGCAGGCACAGGAATTGTGGGTCTGAATGACAACCCCTTTGTCACTCTGACATTACCATGTTTTATACCACACCACTCTGTGCCTATTAGGATCTTTGTCCATCTCTGTCATGGAATTTGACAACATGTGAGTTGAATGGTGCTTTTTCCACCAATGTCTCTGAAGGGCTCTGTCTGACTGCCAGGTGTGTGGGTTATATGGAGTTGCATTGTGTGAATACTGACTTCTGTGGCTCTGTGTTGGATCACAGTCAGTAAATGAGGCATTTCAGCTGACTGATTCTTTGTCATGGCAGAAAAAAAAAAAAAAAAATAAAGCCAAACAGCTTGGTCCAAGCTGAACCAAAGATGATTTTATCCCTCTTAGAAACTGAGAAGTCATAAAATAGAACATAGCAATAGATATACCTTTTTAACCTAAAAATAGTACTTCATTCTGGACACTTGTAAGAAAAGAAAACAAGTAAATTACAGGCTAGCTCTCATGAGTTAAAATCACCCTTTTACCTTGTGGTTTGAGGAAGCAGATCATTCTCCTGGGTGTGAACACTCAGTTTGTATTTTCCTGTCTGCCGAAGGGGCGATCAGAGTCATCACCACTAGGCTGGAGTCTATGTCTTTTCATCAGTTGTAGTAACCATGGTTGTATAATATGCTGCCTAAGTATCCTGTAGGAGTGGGAGCAGCTCTCACAGGGAGGACAGAGCACTCTGGTCCAGGCTGTCCCTGGATCCAGTGCTTACAGGGCTCGCCTCCTCCATTCAGGTGCTTGACTTAGGTATTGGAGAGCTGGTTTTCCTGCCTTTCAGGTGCTGCTGCCTCAGTGCCTGTTTCCATTCACTCAAGATCTCTAGCCTGGTTTTAGCAGATAGGTATTGTTGGGGTTTTTACGGGTCTGAGAAAGCTGTTTAACAGAAATACATAATTTGTTTTCCCATTTCTTCATCTGAGACCGAGCACAAGATGCCTGATTTCATCTGACCTTAAATGCATGATATACTTCTACCTATATTGTGGTTTTGGGGAAGTTGGTTTGAAATCAGTTGTGTTCAGGTATTCAGAAAATGTGTATCCACTGAAGAATGTAATCTTTAAATTTCATCCGTTCTCTGATGCCTGTGTCACACATTCTCAAGTAATATTACCAGTCATTCCACTAAAACCAACCCACTTCTGCAAATACAGCTACCAATTTCTGACACGCCTCTTCTTCCCATTAACTGCAAAGTTGCTGTAGAAGCTATGTGAGATGAATACTTTGTGAATGGGAAGGAATTATTGTATTTTCTTACATTCATTGAAAAAAATGTAGCTGCATCCAGTACTTCACTAGTTGATATCATTTTTTCTTTAATTTTTTTTTAGGCTTTGGCTCATCTACACTTAATAGACTATATAGGAGAACAGACAGCTTTATTAATAAAGGTAAGTTTAAAATATTTACATTTTTTAGCGGGTAGGGAAAATAGTTTTACTCCAATAGCATAATGAATAACACTTTCATTTTGAATTTAATGCTGATGATTGC
>NW_009924028.1:35290-51189 GCF_000696875.1 Nestor notabilis | reverse complement strand
AAAGCATGCCATAATTTGGCATGGGTGATATCTAATATGGATGCATCTGTCCACAGCCAGAATAAATGTAGCCATAAATGCACAAAGGAAGCCTTTTCTGTAGTCTAAAATCACCCCAAAATACAAAGGTTAAAAAAAGTGCAGAAGTTAAAGGTGAAAATTCACAGTTGAACAATGTATTCCTTGTGTGAAATCAGCGTAATAGTATCAGAAATATCAGTCCTTGTCTTTCTGTTTGCTCAGATTTTCTTGGAAGAAGTAATTGTGTTGGGCTATATTCTTTAAGATGCTTTTTCTATCTCAGACCCTAAAGGAATAATAAATATAAACTGAAACTCTGAAAAACGTGCAATTATGCCATAGGGGGCATGTGTGTGTGTGTGTGTGTGAGTGACAGAGCATCTCATCCAAGTTGTGATTTGATCTTTCCCAATTCCAGGTGGTTCCTGAGGACCAGCGCTTGGTGGTGGCCATCATTTTAGTGCTCTGGGTGTCTGCTTTGGCCTCCTCTGTGATTGACAATATCCCCTTCACGGCTACAATGGTAAGGTCTCTGCAGCACCTGAACATCCTTCTCCTGGTGCTGGCAAGGGAGCTGAGCTTGCTGATTACGATTTGCTTTTTATTTTACCTCTGCTGTGTTGTAATTTATTTTATCCCCTCAGACTGGATCATTATCACAAACTTATTTGTACCATTTAGGCATCTAGCTGTCCATTGCTGCTAGAAGTTAGTTAGCTGTGGCACTGTTTAGGCTTCATTTTTGCACTTTCTCTCTTATACCCATATCCATATCTATAGCCAAAAAGTAAAATTGTCTTTTGATGGCAACTGTCAATATTTGTCCACTGTGATCAATGCTTTCCCTCAATGTGCTGTGTAGTTATGCTAATGCTTTTTTTAACACCTGAACCTTTTATTGCTACCTTACTTATCTAATTAATTTAAAAACCATCAAATAATGTTAAGCGTAACAGATGCTTATCCGAGGCTGAGTTTTAATATTGAAAAGTATCAAATTATAACAAATTAGGGCATGCTCAGACAGGTTTATCCAATCAAGCTCTCCGTTCAAAGAGCAATAATCTATTCATTATATCATAGGAATGATTCATTGTTACAGCTTGCTCACAGCTAACTATAATTTTTCTGTGCCTTTTTTCTTCCACTGTTAGTGGATGGTCATTTCCACCCTTAACCTGTGTCAAGTTTTACACTTCTTACGGGGCATATGGCAGATTGGATAGATTTGTGACTGCCCTATCATTATATATTAATATGGTATTTTGGTTTGATTACCGTGGTGTTTTCTGTGGAATTGTATTGATTTAACAACAGACTGCAAGCAATAGGCATGGAATTGTTTCAGTATGAGTCACTCCCAGCAAATACTTGAGGGCTATTAAGCAGTAATGCAAAAATCTTAGCTTAGAAGGTTTTGCCTCATATCCAGCTACTTTATGAAAATTGGCTTGGAACAATACCAGAAAGCAGCTACATGCACATTGACCAAAGGGTCATTTACAGGTTTTGAAAGGAAGCCTTTTATAAAGAAGTGTGTTTCGGGGAATGAATGGAACTGAAATGCAGGAATATTTTGGGATGGCTGAAGACCACTTCCTTTGTATCTTTGAGGGAGGCAAATACAGATGAACAGGGGAAGGATCCTCGCCAATATTTTAAACATTTAAAATATATATATTTTTCATTCTGTTTTGGACTGAACCTAAGAAACTGTTACAATTTTTTCTTTCTTAAAAAAAAAAAGGCAGAGAGAGGAGGCGGGAAGAAAGAAAAGTGAAGGCATATTCTCACCTGTGCAAAAGCAATCAGTAGCTCAGGTGTTAAGATATTAATGTTGAGATCTAGTGTCATCTAGTTCAGTGAATGGGCTTGCACTTCGGTCTTTGTCATTCAACATTAGAAAATACAGAAAATTCCTAAGTAACTAAGTCCCAAGTTTGTATGTAATATTGTATAAACTTCCATTTAAAACAATTCTTGTTTCTTTGGCACTTAGTTCCTACTGTTAAAAAAAGCACTATTTGGTTTTGAAAGGCTATTTTTCACTGTAGATGCCAAAATTATGAACTTTTGATGAGATGTATTACATATATTAGACCCAACTCTTTTGTAGAATGGCTTTTTACTAACTGGGGACTAGTGCATGTGTGTAATAAACACACAGTACAACAGGTATTTCTTGTACCTCCTTTTATTTATTGACTTGTTATTTACATAATAAAGTTGTGATTATTAATTTTAGATAAACATCCACACAGAAAATTCACTTTTTCAGCTACATATTTCACTCACATGTTCACAGAGTGGGAGCAGCATCTTGGAAGTCAACCCCAAGTGTGTACTCAGAAACAGACGATCATATTGTCATACCTCTATGTACAAGTCAGGTTTTGTATGCCCTAGTGATATAGGAGTACAGGGCACCTGCTATGGTGTAGCCATGAATGATCCTATCCCGTCCATTCCTGACAAAAGGTTCCAGCTTCACAGCTGATCCTGCACTCATAACAGAAGACAGATGTACTGAGTCCCTCCAGGGCTCCATAAATCTCCTTCAGTGGGGGAAAAATGTCTGCATGACAACGGGGAATCTCTTTTGTGATTTTTGTAGTCGTAGTCTTGATGGATTGGATAGGGATGTGGGATCCACCGAGTTCCTCCTAGTTTTTTGAACTAAAGATACAAAAACTCTGGTTGGTTTCATAGGTATCAGTTGTATGCTCTGACTAAGCAAAGAGTGTTTGGAGGATGGCATCAGAGACCTCTGCTGGTAGTTTATTTGCTCACCCTAAGGTAGTTAGTCATTGACCAGTATGAGTTACGGGAAACAAGGCTCACAGGATGACAGCTTGTTTGACTTGTACACAGATAGAGATTGCTAAAATATCATGCAGAGATGATTAAAGGCTTGGTGGCAGCTCGCAGTTGAGGACACCAGTAGTGTATCTTTTGCATTAGAAGAGTGAGTATACCATGATTTTTGTCCCATATTCTAGAGATGAGACAGTCCTGCCAGTCCCAGTTCTTCTGGTTGTAAGCTTCCAGGTGACTATGGGCAAAACTACTGCGATGACAAGAGCGCCTAGCAAGTCATACTGCTCTGCTCCTTCAGGGGTGGGGGTGGTGCAAGATGACAGGCATTTAGTTCATTCATGGGATGTCCCCAACACTGCCTCTGTGTTGCTGGATACCCTACAACATTATGCAGCGCACGTTGTCTAGACTTGAAGCAGGGAGATGGAATGGGCTGCACACATCCAGTGTAGTAACTCAGAAATGGCATGAGAGTGGACAGAAGTAAGGGCCTCCAATGTAAGGTGACTGACCACTCTGGGCTGAAGGCGCTGTAGATAAGAGATTCAGCTCCACCTCTGTCTATCTCGTATTACACCATGTTACTTGGTCATGTAGAAGTAGCCTATACAATTGATATATAGAGTATTTGGACTCAGAACTTGCCTAAGTAATGGAAGAAATATGGAATTCCACTATAGTCCGAGGCTTGACATGTAAGGTGTGGAACCGGAGGGAAGAAAAAGAGAAAAACCTGTAGATAGCTCTGTAACTGAGAGACTGTGTTTCCTTAAAAAGACCCAAGTTGAAGTATGGTTGCCCAAATTTTTATTTCAGCTTCTTTGTACTAGTGGGTTAATCAGATTCATAATGCAAGGAAACAAATGTGAATGTCTAATTAATGGATCTCGAGACTAAAAATTTCACTTTATCTGTATTTGGATGAAGTTGATTGGTCCTTTTTAAGTTTCAGATTTGACAGCATTAAAATTTGTAGCTGACTGATTCTTACCTTAAGATGTGAAAAGTGGAAGCTGTAGATCCATATTTAAAATAGGCAACTAGAATATGAATATGTCTGAGCCAGTATTACAAAGAATTCTAGAAATAAACTATTTTATGAAGTGAAGCAATGAAAACAGGTAAGAAATGCTTTCTTAGAAGAAAAATTTCCTAAGTACGTATCACAGAATCATAGAATGATTAGGGTTGGAATGGACCTTAAAGAACATATAGTTTCAACCCCTCTGCCATGGGCAGGGGCATATATGTACACAAATAAAGATTCTTGCTTATCCTAAAACATAAACACACCACATTATCTGCAGTCTTAAGAACAAAACCTAAATATTTTCAGGTATTTTAAAATGGAAATATGTTAAGGTGCAAAATATTTATGTGTTTAAACATTTTGAACACGTTGATGCTTTTCAGCAGTCTTCAGCACCAGCATTGTGAAGATTTCTCTCTTACTAAAAAATCCTAAAATTACAAAAAATTAGGTTAGTTTATTATTTGAAGCACCTTACCCTGCACCTTTTCAGTTCAACACCATTGTTAGTCAAATTCTTCTTTGCTCTAGACGAGAGTAAATCTGGTATAACCCTGCCATGAAAAATATCAGTACATTATGGAATTCATGTACAGAGGACACTAAATTGGAATCTCTGCAAAGAGATCAGAACACTGCAAGTATTTTATGCTACAGAGGATCCTGTAGAAATAATTGCATACACTAAACAGTGCAGTGAGTTTCTGATGGCACTTAGCTCACCACAGGTTTATTACTTTTACTGTTTCTGTATTGGTGAAATTCTGTTTGTTTTAAACTAAAATACAGTGCTGAAGCCCCACAAAGACAAAGCAGTGTTCAGAGTATCTTCCAACTGCTTGTTTCATATAATTAGTCCTGAATGCAAAGATCATTAACTCCCCCAAAACAAGAAGAGGATATAGAAACTTGCTTGATGAACTGTAATCCCAGGACTTTTCCTTTCTCTTTGAACACTGGAAAGTGAAGATCCAGCTTCCTAATTAAATAGATGTTTATAGGAGGGAGAGTTTATTGCGCTTCATTGCATAAACATGCCTGGCAATGTGATAGCTGCCTGCAAGGGACAGGAACATCAATCATTTCTTGTCAATATGTAAAATATGTACTATAGCAAAATATTTTGGGATTATAGAATAGAATAGACTATTTCAGTTGGAAGGGACCTACAAGGATCATCTAGTCCAATTGCCTGACCAATCCAGGTCTGACCAAAAGCTAAAGCATGTTATTAAGGGCATTTTCCAAATGCCTTTTAAACAAAACCCTGACAGGCTTGGAGCATCCACCAGTTCTCTAGGAAGCCTGTTCCAGTGTTGACCATCCTCTTGGTAAAGAAATGCTTCCTAATGTCCAGCCTGAGCCTCCCCTGGTAGAGCTTTGAACCATTCCCATGCATCCTACCACTGGATCCCAGGGAGAAGAGCTCAGCATCTACCTCTTCTCATCCCCTCCTGGGGACACTGTACAAAAGCCTTCTTTTCTCCAAACTAAACAAGCCCGAAGTCCTTAGCCATTCCTTATAGGACATTCCTTCCAGCCCTTTCGCCAGCTTTATTGCCCTCCTCTGGATGCGTTTGAGTGACTTTAACATCCTTCTTAAATGGTGGGGCCCAGAACTGCAGACAGTCCTCAAGGTGAGGCCACACCAACACTGAATACAGCGGGACAACCACCTCTTTTGACCAGCTGGTGGTGCTGTGTTTGATGCACCCTAGGGAGAGGTTTGCCCTCCTGGGTGCCAGGGCACACAGTTCTGGCTCCTGCCAACCAGCACCCCCAGATGCCTTTCTGAGGGGACCTGTTGCTCTCCAGGTACTTCTCTCCCAGTTAATACTTGTGTCCAGCGTCCCTCTGTCCCAGGTGCAGAATCTGGCATTTGGACTTGTTAAATTTCACTCCATTATTCATAGCCCAGCGCACCAATCCATCTAGATCCTGTTGCAAGGCCTCCTGTCCCTCAAGAGAGCCAACTGCACCTCCCAGTTTGGTATCATCAGCAAACGTGCTAATGGTGCATTCAACTCCTGCATCCAGATCTTTGACAAAAACATTGAACAGAATTGGCCCTAGAATTGAACCCTGAGGAACACCGCTGGGGACCAGTCGCCAGGCAGATATAGCCCCATTCACTACAACCTTTTGTGCTCTGCCCTTCAGCCAGTTCTTCACCCAGCTCACTGTGAACCCACTCATCCCACAGTTGGACAACTTGTACAAAAGGATGCTGTGAGGGACAGTATCAAAAACCTTACTAAAATCCAGAAAAACTACACCACTGCCTTCCTACCATATTATAGAAGGATATCAAAATAATTAAACAGAACTTTCCCTTTGTGAACCCATGTTGACTATGCCTGATGATTGCATAATTCTTTAAATGCCTTTCAAGAGCACACATATAATATTTTCCATAATTTTGCCAGGACCTGAGGTTAAACTAATGGGTCTGGAGTTCCTTGGGTCTTCCCTCACCCCCTTTTTGTTTTGGAACAGCATCTGCTAGCTTCCAGTGAGCAGGGACCTCCACAAGACTCCTAAGGCCTTTGGTAGATGGTGCTGCCATAACATCTGCTAGCTCCTTCAGTACTCTGGGATGAACTCCATCAGGCCCTGTGGACTTGTGTATATTCAGCTGATACAAACTGGTCCCTTACAATTTCAGTGTCCAGGTTTTGAGTTTGAGACATACTCTGTGGGGAACTCAAAGAACTCTGACTGTATGTAAAGGTTATGTTGCCAGCAGCAAATCTAATATATATCGATACAGCTGGGAGTTGCTTAAAAACACCTACAAAATTTTCTGTGCATATACAATTCATAAACCAGGTGCTTAGTTAATAAGTCTCATATATTTTAATTCTTGAATGGCAAGGGTTTTTTTCATGTTGATAACCAGCTTTCTTTGTCTGAAGAATAAATGTGGTGAATCATGTAGTGATGGTCTATGTGCCATTCTATTAATCCTCTGATCTTTCTCCTCCTTTTTCGACAGGCTACGCTCACAATGATATTCCTTGAGAGGCACACTTACTCATTTTTAAGGCCTGCATTTTCCTAGTATTCTAATTTAAGTAGCCACAGATTTCTGCCCTTAGAATATTAGATGACATGATTTTATTACCAGTATGCTTTTTAGCTTAATTGACATGTTTTATCAGCTGTATATGCTGGAGCCATCTGTTTATATTTTTCTTATATTACCAGAAATATAGTTGTAATATTTTCCTGTTTTAGCTGCATTTAAATACTATTTCCTCAACATAAGGTAATAAACAGTTTCCATTAACCACCTGGCTGGCAAGGAGACCTAGTCTCTGCCAGGTCTTTGTTACAAACCAGGTAATTTTTGGCCCACTATTTATTGCCTCTGAAACTATCAGGTTTTTGTCATTTGCAGTATGAATGTTCTGTATGTATTTCCTGTTCTTAGTGTTTTATTTTTGAATCTTCTTTGCCTTCTGCCCTACAAGAGTTTTCTGAGTCCCTCATTTCAATGCTTCATGATAGTGTCTGTCTGCAGAGACAGATCAGTCATCAATAATTTGGGAAACCAGAGATATTTCACTTTTTATCCATCTCCGCAGTTTTCACAGAAGACATCTTCACCCCATGCAGTTCTTAGCAAAACATATGCTATGAAATCCCATGGTGTAGAGCAGCAATGAATCTCCAAAATAAAGATGTGATTTGCTGTTTCTTTGTCATTTTGCACAAATAGACAAAATGGGCAATATAATGTGATGCTTTCTACTGCACTGCACACCTGATATGTGAAAAGACATACATTTCCTCTTTTATTCTTTTTATATTTGTAACTATGTACTTCCATAGTATATGTTATAAACAAAGATTTTCTTCACAAGGGTTGATTTTTATTAGGATCGTTATATAGACAAATGTGCCAACATCTGTAGACACTAGTGTTCTTTTGCATTAGCTTACATCCTGTATATATAATACACACAACACCTTATACAGAATCAAGATGAATGGCTTTTTCCTTTCTGTATTGAGTCCTTGAGGGCACTCTCCTTTTCCCAGGTACAATCATTATTTCTTACAGCTGAGCTTTTCTATTTTAATACCTGGAGACAGATAGTCTTACAATGAGTGGGTAAGGGGGATATGGCTTTGCTTTATTGAGCTACATCACTCATTTTGTCTAAATCCTGACAATCAAGCAGCAGTGTGGGGGTGCATCAATATCAAACTTTTCAGCAAAATTAGCAAGTTTTCAAGAAACTAGTCAAACGAGATTTATCCTGGTAAGACTGTTGAAATGAAGGGTGTAAGAAAGTAAAGCTGTTTTTCTCATAAGACATTGTATTTCTCCTTCTTATATTGATAAGGTTGCTGTTCACATAGTCTGAAGAGGCAATAATGAAGGAAACATGAGACTTCATAAACTTTAACTTTTGCTTTTTTTTTGCTGTTGAGGAGCACTTTGTAAAACCATGGGAAAATCTGCATTCAAGAAAAGTTAAACCAGCAGGACAAAGATATTTATACAAATGTATGCATCACAGCCAACTATACCCCAGTTTGCAGAGTATTCCAGGTTGGAATGCTTTTGATGCTATTGTTAATGGTTATGGCTGGAATCAGAAAGAGTTGTAGAACCAATTTTTTTTTTTCCCAAAAGCATTGAAAACTACAGTGAAAAGTTCCCTCCTACCCCTTTTTGTATTTTGCATTTCTGTTTTTAGCACTCAGGTCAATTATAACAGCTGAGGTTTGAGATACTGACAGTTCAAAACTGTTGCCTAACACATAATTGCATGAATGAATGTGACGAAAAAGTGTTAAAGGTGAATTTGCAGAAAAACAGAGATGCAGATTCCTTTGTAACTGGCCCTGTGCATGATCCTTATCTATTTAAAATGCAAATGCTCAAGCAATGAGAAAAGCTCATTGGCTTTAATTGCTTTGCAATATCTCTTCAAGAGTTCCGGCTGATGATCAAGTTTCTCCTTCATTTTTTACTGGAGAAGGAAGGTTATTGGGATGAAAATTAGAACAATCTGTTTGCATTATGCCTGCTTTTAGATCAGAAGAATTAGATGCCAGTGACTTTTGGAAACTCTGTGGCATGCAGTTGTCACACAGAGTAATCCATAATGGTTGCAAAAATTAGTGTACTTTATGAATCGGTTTAATATTACTATCTGAAACACCAGAAATTTAACTGGGTGTTTTGCATTCATCTTTCATACGTTATTCAAAACTGAAGCATGGCACAGCATTACTTTTTGGAAATACCTGTTATTTACAAAGGATATATGCACTTTAAACCTAACTTCAGGCACGTGTCAGAGGTCTGTAGGACTTCCATTCCCTATATGACTTATACCCATTATTCTTTGGTAGAGATTAATTCCTTTAAATAGGGGAAACATTCTAATTTAAGTGTACACACATATGTATTGCTAAGGCATGTTTCAATGTCTGTCCCTTGCCACAAAAGCAAGGTTTTGCTTCTCTCAAGGAGAGAACAATAAAACCAAGGGGAGTCAAGTGCATATTTGGGGTTCTAAAATACTTTTTTGGGGTTTAAAAAAAGAAAAGAAAGGGAGATTCAATCACATTATACAGTTACACCTTCTCTTGGTATATTGCAATGCATCTTTGTGTTTAAAAGAAGACACAGTGAGTTGAAACCTTTGTTCAGTGACTTTCTTTTAGGGGGTTTCTGTGTCTTCCATCAGTAGAGATTCACAGGACACTGAAAGCTCCTGATGCTGAGCTCCTCACTGAACAGAGAAGCAAATATTCTGATGGGAATATTATGCATAAGTGGCTGCAAATACCTAGGAGAGAATCACCTCATGGAATTCCTGTCTGTGATCTCTGTTTTACTTCTCCCTTAACTTGTCCTTCACAGTGCTGTAATTAGGGAGGGGGCTTCTGGAGGGCTGTAGGGCTTTGCTTCCTGCATGGTTTTCACCAGCAGACTGTGAAAATGGTATTACTTGTTCTGTGCTTGGGAGCTGGCTGGCAACAGCTTCAGGACCAACCTCAAAGCCAGAAAATAGGATTAACATTTTAATCTCCTCTGCCTAACCACCTTGTCTGTGCTGGGCAGGACAAGCACAAGGAGGAGTCTAATTTAAAAGGTGTTGCTAGTCTGCATGGTTCAGATTGTGTCCTGCAACAAGTGGGTTACTGTGGTATATCAGGATACTTGCAAATCATTCTGAGGAACTAAATAAATGGTTTTGATTCTCTCAACAAAATGATGTAGTAGGAAAGAATGCTTTATTTTGATTGAGCAAGATGGCTTGTCCTGTGATTTCAGTATTTGTATTTAAATTTTGGGTTATGTTGAAACACAGCATTGTTTTGAAATACATATGACTGCAGTTTGAATTGCATATCATGTTGTAACAGTGATGGTTTGAGAGAAACAATGGGGAGAAATTAAATCTTTCATTACTGTTTAATGGAAAAAACCCAGGCAGGATATTGGGCATGCAGACCCTTCTTTAGGCCTTAAAATGGAAATAGACATCTTCAGGCAATGTACAATTCCAGAATAATTGTTTAGACATTAACTTATCTAGGTTAATCAATTAGAGGATTTAAGAGGGATGATTAACACCACTGGAAGAAGAGATGGGGAAAGGCTTTCAATTCTTCATAAAGCCTATATATTGCTCCATACCAAAAGAACATACACAGTCAGTAAAGGTGAGCATCACTCAGCCATCAAAGTGAAAACATTTTTCAGGAAGCAGACGTTCCATCTCTGAGATCATACCCCTTGAGGGGGACCTGTGAAATACTTTCAAATGACAAATTGGAGGATTAAAAGTCCTAACTCTATTCACTACTGAAAATTCTGGACTCTGAGAAAGCACTGATTTTGAGGCATATCACAGTTATTTTCACAAATCCCTTCCTGCTTGATGTCTCGTGTATTCTTGTGGTCCCATAAAACTCTGTGCACATCAAAACCAGTTTAATAACATTATCACCTCTCCCCTTGCTAATGACCTTCTCTCTACAGGTACTGATTATGCTTTTCTTTCAAACCAAGGAGTCACACAATTAATTTGAACTCAAACCACTTTTTCGCAACTAAGATGAAAGTTGTTTAGCTTTGAAGTGTGTTTCTGACTGAGATATGTTGCTACTAGAAAGCCTGCCTGCTGTATTTTTGGGCTCTGTACCAATTGCCCAATGAAGTCCATTATGTCTCCCTACAAAAGGCATTTGATATTTCAGGGAGTATTTTCTTTTCTTTTCTATTCTTTTCTTTTCTTTTCTTTTCTTTTCTTTTCTTTTCTTTTCTTTTCTTTTCTTTTCTTCTCCTTTCTTTTCCTTTCTTCTCCTTTCTTCTCTTTGCTTTGCTTTTATTTCTAAATAATATTAATTAAATTTGCAAATATTTCCCAGTGATTGAAATATACTTTCTCTGGTAAATATCAGCTCTGCTTAAGAATTCATTTTTTCCCTAACAGTTCCCTAACTTTTGATTATAACAAGGATTTGTCAATTTTTTAGTTACTGAAACATAGTCTACAGCCATCTTGATTGTGAAGGTCTGGGCATGTCTCTCCAGCAAGTAGAGGGGATATAGTTTTCAAGAAGTTTCAAGGTTTATAGTTTTCAAGAGGGGATATAGGTTTCAAGAAATGGATGGGGAACTGATTTATAGTCACTGTTAGCTCCCTGTTGAACTAGAAGGATCTAATGGAAAACACTCATAATCTTAAGAGAGCCTCAGTTTTGTCCGCAGTACCTGTGTCAGGCTTGGCCTTACATTGACGATACTTTCTCTTTGGCTTGTGGGACTAGCACAGTCAGCAGGGAAAAGTAAGCGCTGATTAAGAATATGATAGTAATTAAGCAAAGATAGTAATTAAAAAAAAAAAAAACAAACAAAAAACACCAGACCAAAAAAAACTCAAAAACCTGCAAGTTATTTCTGGGCTTCCTGGTGCTTTATTTAATGAATTTTATTTATATTATGCTGATGGTTGGATGTCTCCTGAATCTCTCTCTCTTCTTATACCACAGATTCCTGTACTTCTCAACCTGAGTAAAGATCCTGATGTTAACTTGCCTATGAAACCATTAATATTCTCACTGGCTATGGGTGCATGCCTTGGAGGTAAGAGTTTATGTCAGAAAGCTGTCATAAGGTATTAGCTATGCAATTATGGTATGTATAAAGTGGCATAATAGGTTCAATGATTTTATTATGCGTAGCATAAGGAGGGCCTGATCCAGCTCCTTTTGGTTTCAAAGGACTCCTGGATAAGGATCCCAGTCACTGTCTGCTGCTACAATAGGATTTTTGCAGTCTGTGTTTGAAGACCGTATCTGCATAAAGCACAGATTCATAAAGAAGCAGCCCAGATGGCGCTTATAGGGTTCTGATCTTTTGTGAGAGAAAATACAAAGATACATTTAGCTTTCAGAACAGACACCCATCATTGCTCATTGAAAAGATGCAGAAAATGTGTTATAGCTGAGATCTGAAGGCCTGATTTAAAGTCTGCTGAAGTCACTGTGGGGTTTTCTGGCTGGCTTACAGAAATGGTTTGAATGTCCATTTGCTGACCTATTTAGCACTCCTCACTCTAAGGAAAGCCTTTTTGAAGTCTTTGGGAAATGTACTTCAAATACTGAAAACTAATAGCCATTCTCTTAGCGCCCATCTTAGTGTGAACTGGGATTTCTTGTATTGTCAGTACATTAGCACAAAACAAGTAGATCTTTGATTACTTTCTTTTTTTTTAATTGTAAATGTACCATGTATGTATTGTGGCTCCAGAATTTCATCTCTAAATTAATTAAATTAATGTTTATACTTGATTACTTTTTTTTTTATATTTTGCAAGTGGCTTATGCAGGTGTTATAATGTTTCCAAATAACAAGTGTACTAAGTGCAATTAAAATATATATTTTTAATGAGAAATAAAGTTAGTATTATTTTTTTACTACTGAGAATTTTAATGCTAATTACATCGTATTGGGCTGTGTTTTGATCCCTAAACTTATCTTTATATTGTGACTTTAATCTGCTGCTCTTTAAAATCAGTGATTTGAATAATTGGCATATCTTTATATAGATGTTTGCCATAAAGATGTCATCTTTCTTCACAATTTGCTAATCACTCAACACAGTCTGATGTCATTAAGCTTTAGGATGAAAAAAAAAAAGGCATAAGGAATATAAAGTTGGCCAGGTTATGCTGATTTATTCTGAGTGGGAGGCACTTTACCAGCCTTAGAGCCTTTACAAGTCTCAGCTGATTTTCCTGAAGTATCAGTTATCATCTTAACCCAAATTCCTTTAATTTGATTTGTTGAAGGGCTGCCAGGATTGTAAGAGAGACTTCTGTGTGTATGCAGTGTGAGACAAAAGCAAAAATATAAACAGTATCACAGGAATTATTTGAATTAAAGGCACTAGAGGTCTATACGGAGTGCTCAGGTATTCAGATAGGCTCCACACAAATATTTGGATAAAAAGTTAGATCATTATCATTATTAGCAAAAGCTTAAAGCCTCCAGACTGTGCTCTATTAGGATAAAGCTGAGCATATGCCGAGTTATACTGGCAAAGGTCTCATAGGAGTGTTAGCCTGAAAATTAATATGATGCGTCTGACTTTCCCATGTCAAAACAAAAAGCAAATGCAAAGCAGCTTATTGCTAAGGTATGAAAAGTGTGGAAAAGCTTTTTCTTGACAGTATTTTGTAGCCCCAAGAAAACACTGAGGTTTATAGAGAAAGACTGGATCTTATCACTCCTTATGTAGCCAAAGGCTCTTGGCAAACAAGACGTTTTGTAGAAGAGACATAACCGCATATTTTAGGGTTAGTTTTTTACTGAATAATGCAGAGCTTCAATTCTGGTAATTTGGTAGCATTTCTGGGGTTCAGGGTAAATAACAGTTTATGTGCCTGTAAGGGAATGTCACCATTTGTGCCAGTCTTGGAAAATGCCATGCAACATTTTGTCCTGAAAAATTTCTAGTGAGTACAATTACTTTTTTCTACTGTTACAACGTGCACAGGCAGCAATGGGATTGGAAGATGACAGGATGAGAAAAGACAGTAATTTTCCATCATTGCTTTAGATGTCCTGGAAATGAAGGAAGGATTGAGTCAGTCTCAAGCAAGATGAAGAGACCTTCACCACTATAACTGCCACATTGTTGTCATCTTCAGCAGTGCCTCCTGAAAGAGAGCTGCTGCTATAAAATTTCTGCCTTTCATGGCACTGGGCTCAGACATAAAGTGTAACTGACTATTGCATAGATGTTCCTTGCTGTGTAAAATGTGTCTCTAAAAGTGAGAAGGGATGAAAAATCTTGTCTCTTAATCAAAGAAACCAAGGAAAGTCATGGCCATGGCATGGTGAGATGGTCACAATTTTGAAATCTTTGGGTCTTGCCCAGAGTTTACTGGCTCTTTTCTAGCAGAAGTTTTCTTCAGGTCAGGTCAGTCTTACATGGTTAAGAAATAAACACAGTAATTTTTCTTGTTCTGGAAATTTAGGATTACACTTGTCCCAACTATCTCTAAGAACTTAAGTCATACATTCAGAGTCTGGCTGCCCCAGGCTCTCTGTTTGGTAATGAAGATGTCTGGGAGGCAGATGTTTATTCATCCATTGAAATTGCCAGATGCACTCTGCAGAGCATTTCAGGCCCCCCATATGCAGAACTTCAGTAGCTGAGAGGGTTGCCCAAAGACAGATCGAATGAATTTGAGCCTTAGAGCTTTCTGGTTTGTCAGTTCTGACTCCTGAACAACCCTATTAATTCACATCTTTCTGGGCATTAATGGTCAGCTTGACTAAGTAGCTGGAAAAATTGTATTGCTTATGGGTTAATTTATGTACTACTGCCAGTATTTCAATTATGTTTTGACCATGAAGGGGAAGAAAACAGTAAATTTAAAAGGAACTAAAGAAAGGAAACAAGGAAGTAACTTCACTTATTTTCTGTGGTACTCCGACAAATTTGCATCTGTACTTCTTTTGCACAAGAAGACATTGCATAAAGCTTTATTCATTAATGCTTCCTATTACAGTACATGATGGACTTATACTACATTTTGAGACTGAGTTGTATATAGACTTTCCAGTAGTGTCTAGGGAATGCTGCCCTGAAATTTTGGAGGACAAAGGAAGATTGCTAGCTACAGCAATTTCAGAACAAAAGGAGCTTTAATTACACTACTTGTATTGGCTCACGAGTTTTAAAATCACATGAAAAAAGGATTCAACTCAATTTGAGTAAATGCACAGTCAGAAATCTACCTGTTAAGACTGTTCAAAACTAGACTTCTATACAGTTAAAACTGTGTAAAACAAGATCCTTTACTGAACTGAAGAGGTTATACCTAAGATATTATTTGAAGGGGTTTTGTACATTTGACATTTAAAGAGCTGGCATTTATTTATCTTTTTTATCTCCTTTTTCATGATCTGTAAAAATACATTTTTGAAAAAAGAAGAAAAAAAAAAAGAAGAGGAAAAAAAGATTGAATTAATATCTGAAAGTTCCTACCTTCTGAGTTCTCAGTTGCTAGAGTAGAAAAGTGCAAAAAGTATTTCTCTGTTGCAGTGACTATACCTTGGTCTGAAGGGAATATTTTCTGTAGTGTCTAGTTTTGCACTATTTTTCTTCTCTGTATATTTTCCTTCTCTGTATATTTTCCTGAAACATCATTGTCACAATTCTGCAGAAAGAGGTAAACTAGGATGCCTACAGCTGCGTTATTCCAGCCACACAATCTTGGTTATAAGCCCTACTTCAAGAAAGAAGACAGGAGAAGGGGGCTGCTGGTGCTTTTCCTCTAACTTTACAGGGTCAAAAACCAGGTGTGAATAAAATCCATTATCCACAGGACATTGTGCTAATTACAGCTATCACAGTTATCCCACACTGTAGATAAATAGTGGGATTTCTCTCAGTGGTCCAGTGCTTTAGCTATTCTGTCTCTTGGCACCCCTCATCAGGTTCTTGGTGCAGATAGGGCCTTGCACAGTGGAGTATCACTGATTTGT